>NC_083577.1:41514697-41637197 GCF_027579695.1 Neoarius graeffei
TGTGTGTATATATATATATGTGTGTGTGTGTGTGTATATATATATATATATATATATATATATATATATATATATATATATATATAGTTATTTTCAGTAAAGCCCTTTTTTGTTTTAGAGAAAGCAATAAAGTTGTATCGTGCTGTAGGAGCAGCTATAGAAAGGTAGTGCTGTTTCAGGGAAAATGTTTATGAGCTTCTTGTGAATGTGCCGTCTGTGACCTGTGCGGATTGTGCATGTGCATGCAAGCAAACAAATCTCGTTTACGGCCATTGCTTTGACATATGGACTGGTATATAACGTAGCATATTTCAAACACATAACTTGCTAGAGCAGTGACAAAATACGTAGCTGTCAGAAATGCATTCCTACATTTTATAAAATGAGATAAATAGAATTTTGATAATTAAAAAAAATTGCCTTCAGTTCTCCTTTAATAAGCACTGTTAATAGTGCTTATATGTGAGACATAAGGTTTCCAGATTTTATTCCCACTGCCACTCAGTGCGTTTACATGCACATCCAAATCGAGCTGCTGTCGATAATCGAGCAAAGGGTCCCAGCAGGGGTGCCATAGAAATCCAATCCTACATGCACACAAGGAAATCGAGCTATTGTGTGAGGTACATTGTGCACCCGAGCCACAGGTGGCGCTACACGCCCCATCGTGTTGGTACACTTCCGGTTGTCATCATGAAGAAGAGCTATTCAAGAGTGTAAACAAAGTTATCATTTCCGTGTTCTCCATTGTGCGTTTTTCTCCCGTCCATGAATTTTAATATATTCAACTCCTTAAGCTGAATGAGCATGAACTCTGTCTCCTCATTGCTCCAGAAGTGCACGTTTCTGCTCGCCATTTTCTCTTCTTCGTTTGTTCCTCCTGACCTCTTCTGCTGCTCGCTACTACTGTTGTCATGCCGACCGAGACTGTCGTGTTTCCCGCTTGTGGTCTCGTCACTCGTCACTTCCGGAAGGGGCAGTGCTGAAGTAAGTAGCTCGACTACGTAGCTCGATAGGGTTTACATCCACTAAGTAGCTCGGCTACAATTGCATAATCTAAGTCGTGTAGCTCGATTACGAGAAATCAAGTTCGGTTCAATTTCAGCCGAGCTAAGGTGTTTCCATGGCATTTAGAACTTCGATTTCAGTCGAGCAACAGCAGAAATTCGATTTTCTCTATGTGCATGTAAACGCACTGACTGTGAACTCACAAACACCTACAGGAGATGCTTCATAGCTAACAGCTCAATTCCTGAATCTGACTAGTGACATCATCATGAGGATACCGTACCAGCCAGTTTCGGCCCCTTATCCTCGACTGGTGGCACTGGTACGGCGGGGGCCCTCCATCAGGAGGTGTCATACGTCCTGGTTAACTACTTTCACCTAACTCTCCAGCCATACTTGGTCATGTCTTTTCAACCACAACCATAATGACGCCTTTTCTACTTCACCTTGCACATCTGTGATAAGCTTTCTCGTCTCTGTAGGACTAAAACAAAAGCAATATCTGAAGAGATTAACTAAAGCTTTTTCTCTATATCCCTTTGCAGTATGATGGTATTCTGCCTTCCAACCTGCACCTTCACCTTTCTCAATCATCCATCCATCCATTGTCTGTAGCCGCTTTATCCTGTTCTACAGGGTCGCAGGCAAGCTGGAGCCTATCCCAGCTGACTACGGGCGAAAGGCGGGGTACACCCTGGACAAGTCGCCAGGTCATCACAGGGCTGACACATAGACACAGACAACCATTCACACTCGCATTCACACCTACGGTCAATTTAGAGCCACCAGTTAACCTAACCTGCATGTCTTTGGACTGTGGGGGAAACCGGAGCACCCGGAGGAAACCCACGCGGACACGGGGAGAACATGCAAACTCCACACAGAAAGGCCCTCGCCGGCCACGGGGCTCGAGCCCAGGACCTTCTTGCTGTGAGGTGACAGCGCTAACCACTACACGACCGTGCTGCCCTCCTTTCTCAATCAGTTCTCTCTATCTTCTTTCCTTATGGTCTTCAGCATCTTTGATGTCTTGCCAACTCACTGTTAAAAGAGAACTGAAGTCATTTTTAAAATTGCTTTATTTCTTAATTAATGTGTTATTAAATTACGTTTTCGATTTTAGTAACCTTATATTGTGACTCGTATTGGCAACTAATTGCAATTAAATATTATACTTATCGGCCTATTCGGTTTTTAGCCATGTTGAATTTAGTTTGTTTGGTCCACGGCAGGCGTCACTTATCC
Source organism: Neoarius graeffei (assembly GCF_027579695.1). NCBI lineage: Eukaryota > Metazoa > Chordata > Actinopteri > Siluriformes > Ariidae > Neoarius > Neoarius graeffei. Next base: position 41,516,951 of record NC_083577.1, read on the forward strand.
ACGCGATCTTCACGAGACTTGTGCGAGACTTCGAAACATGAAGTGTCAGCCAGGTGTCAGTGCCGCCATTTTGAAAACTGTTTTCCAAATGAAATATTGCACAAAAACGAGTTTAAATGACGATTACTGCCTACTTTTTTCAAACTTTCCTGATTGCTATCAAAACAAACAAAACTTCCAGCTTGATTACATCAGCATTCGAAAGAGGACGTGCGCGTCTTTTGACAACATTGGCAGATGTTGGTCACTTTGATTTCCGCTGTACGTTTTACTTCTGTCCTACGAAGTCTTGCACAGTTTTCAATGAATCTCGTTTACGGCCATTGCTTTGACATATGGACTGATATGTTACATAGCGTATTCCAAACACTCATAACTTGCTATAGCAGCGACAAAATAGCTATCAAAAATGCATTCCTACATTTTATAAAATGAGATAAATAGAATTTTGATAATTTAAAAAAAATTGCCTTCAGTTCTCCTTTAATAAGCACTGTTAATAGTGTTTATATGTGAGAAATAAGGTTTCCAGATATTAGTCCCACTGCCACAATTAACACGTTTTAACAACATGGGTGCAAGTTTTCCGGCATGTGCCGGAAGCTCCGGTTTTCTCGGTTCTGAAAAAGTAATTTTTCCAAATCGCGTAAATCCGTTAAGATTTTTTTTGGGGGGTATAGGGGTGGCCCTCTCACTGTCTCACTCTCATAGGGCCAGTGATTTTCCGCGATCGCGGAAAACGGACGGAAATTACGGAATTTTTAGAGTGAAACATTGCTCACGTGTCAAAGTGTAACTGCCGCAGAAGGCTTCTGCGTAACTGCCACTAACGCCCAAGCAGACATGCCTTTCCGGTCAAGGCAGCTTTGTCGGTGATTGTGATTGGCTTGTGGCACACTTAGCCAGCCAATGAGCTGCTTGTTTACAGATTCGCTCCCTGCGTCGCAACCAGAATGGCGACCGCGAAAAAGAAACGAATGCTCTGGTGGCCAAGGACGCCATACGGTTGCCAGTGGCGAGTGTGGATGTTGAGCGCTCCTGTTTCATGTATAAACATCTTCTAAATGACAGAAGATTCAGTCTCACAGAGACAACACTAAACAACTTATGATGCTCTATCATAATGGCGATAGCGAGCAGCGTTTCTAGGAACTCTGAGAGCGCGCAATGATTGATCTGCAAGGAATATTCAGGACTGTCATTACAATCAAAGTTAAACTATTCTAGTCTGTTTGAGAGTGTGTTCTAGTCTGTCTGAGTGTGTTCTAGTCTGTTTGAGAGTGTGTTCTAGTCTGTCTGAGAGTGTGTTCTAGTCTGTCTGAGAGTGTGTTCTAGTCTGTCTGAGAGTGTGTTCTAGTCTGTCTGAGAGTGTGTTCTAGTCTGTCTGAGAGTGTGTTCTAGTCTGTCTGAGAGTGTGTTCTAGTCTGTTTGAGAGTGTGTTCTAGTCTGTCTGAGAGTGTGTTCTAGTCTGTCTGAGAGTGTGTTCTAGTCTGTTTGAGAGTGTGTTCTAGTCTGTCTGAGAGTGTGTTCTAGTCTGTCTGAGAGTGTGTTCTAGTCTGTCTGAGAGTGTGTTCTAGTCTGTTTGAGAGTGTGTTCTGGTCTGTTTGAGAGTGTGTTCTGGTCTGTTTGAGAGTGTGTTCTGGTCTGATTGAGAGTGTGTTCTAGTCTGTCTGAGAGTGTGTTCTGGTCTGTTTGAGAGTGTGTTCTAGTCTGTTTGAGAGTGTGTTCTAGTCTGTCTGAGAGTGTGTTCTAGTCTGTCTGAGAGTGTGTTCTAGTCTGTCTGAGAGTGTGTTCTAGTCTGTCTGAGAGTGTGTTCTAGTCTGTCTGAGAGTGTGTTCTAGTCTGTTTGAGAGTGTGTTCTGGTCTGTTTGAGAGTGTGTTCTGGTCTGTTTGAGAGTGTGTTCTAGTCTGTTTGAGAGTGTGTTCTGGTCTGTCTGAGAGTGTGTTCTAGTCTGTTTGAGAGTGTGTTCTAGTCTGTCTGAGAGTGTGTTCTAGTCTGTCTGAGAGTGTGTTCTAGTCTGTTTGAGAGTGTGTTCTGGTCTGTCTGAGAGTGTGTTCTGGTCTGTTTGAGAGTGTGTTCTAGTCTGTCTGAGAGTGTGTTCTAGTCTGTTTGAGAGTGTGTTCTAGTCTGTCTGAGAGTGTGTTCTAGTCTGTCTGAGAGTGTGTTCTAGTCTGTCTGAGAGTGTGTTCTAGTCTGTCTGAGAGTGTGTTCTAGTCTGTCTGAGAGTGTGTTCTAGTCTGTCTGAGAGTGTGTTCTGGTCTGTTTGAGAGTGTGTTCTAGTCTGTCTGAGAGTGTGTTCTGGTCTGTCTGAGAGTGTGTTCTAGTCTGTTTGAGAGTGTGTTCTAGTCTGTCTGAGAGTGTGTTCTAGTCTGTTTGAGAGTGTGTTCTGGTCTGTCTGAGAGTGTGTTCTAGTCTGTTTGAGAGTGTGTTCTAGTCTGTCTGAGAGTGTGTTCTAGTCTGTCTGAGAGTGTGTTCTAGTCTGTTTGAGAGTGTGTTCTAGTCTGTCTGAGAGTGTGTTCTAGTCTGTCTGAGAGTGTGTTCTAGTCTGTCTGAGAGTGTGTTCTAGTCTGTCTGAGAGTGTGTTCTGGTCTGTTTGAGAGTGTGTTCTGGTCTGTTTGAGAGTGTGTTCTGGTCTGTTTGAGAGTGTGTTCTAGTCTGTTTGAGAGTGTGTTCTGGTCTGTTTGAGAGTGTGTTCTAGTCTGTTTGAGAGTGTGTTCTAGTCTGTCTGAGAGTGTGTTCTAGTCTGTTTGAGAGTGTGTTGTGTGTTTTGTTAGGAAACATTGTTTCATGAGTTTGTGGTGTACTAAAAAAGATGGATATAGAGTAATATTTTTAAACAGTCAGTTATGAGTATTGTCATTACAGGCTCAGTAAGTATTACTGAATATTAATTTATCAGTACTCTCAATATTATATTGAGATATTATATATGCTATTATATTGCGTATATTATATATGAGATGGGTTTTTAGTTAACGGTGATATTTTTAACCATATTAAAAATGGTTGTTTCAACATTTAAATTAGTAGTTGCTAGATGTTTTGAAATATCAAGCCTTGTACTTGAAATATTATTTCAGATGAATTGATGAAATGTATTAAATATTTGATGTGAATATGCAAATCATCTCATCTCATTCTCATTATCTGTAGCCGCTTTATCCTGTTCTACAGGGTCGCAGGCAAGCTGGAGCCTATCCCAGCTGACTACGGGCGGAAGGCGGGGTACACCCTGGACAAGTCGCCAGGTCATCACAGGGCTGACACATAGACACAGACAACCATTCACACTCACATTCACACCTACGGTCAATTTAGAGTCACCAGTTAACCTAACCTGCATGTCTTTGGACTGTGGGGGAAACCGGAGCACCCGGAGGAAACCCACGCGGACACGGGGAGAACATGCAAACTCCACACAGAAAGGCCCTCGCCGGGCACGGGGCTCGAACCCGGACCTTCTTGCTGTGAAGCGACAGCGCTAACCACTACACCACCGTGCCGCCCTTATGCAAATCATATAACTATTAATATTATAAATGTTTGCATGAGATTGCATGAGAAACAACCATTTTAACTTGTAATTTAAATTTTTTTTTCAAGCCCTTAGGGGGGCTCACCTCCCTTTGTAAACCCCCCGCGCATGGCTGTATCATGCACGTCTAACCTTGTCAGACTTTTCAGGTTTTTGAAAATTTTATACTTGCACCCGTGTAACAAGAACAAGGCTTTGAAGTTTGCACAACCTGAAAACTTGAGCCATTTTCAACCCATAAAATGCTGATTGTTTAAAAATAAAACAGGTAATTTTGTCAATATTAACACCCGCACTGATGTTTCATCACAGTATCGTCATAGCATTGAGTTTACAGCTCAAAAAGAGTATCTCTTTAAATGTGCAATGTGTAAGAATTTGTAAGAATTTAAGTTTAAAACAGTAAAAAATAACCAAAATTATTTTTTTCGCGGTGCGGTTTCCATCAAATCCTGTGCTCTGATTGGCTGGCGAGCGGGTCCGTATACTACGGTACGGATCCCATTTATGGACCTCTGGCGACTCGCCCGTTCACAACAACAAACAACATAGTAGAATTTTTTGTCAACACTTTTTTTTTTATAAGATTTATTTATAAGATTATCAAAAATCTTATACATTTTTGGCAGCATTTCTCAGGAGAATAGCATTAATTTTACAGCATGGATAGCGATAACGACAGTGTTCACAGCGAAAGCGAGTTTTACTACCCTGAGGAAGAAGAAATAAAAGCAAACATTTCAGGAGAAAGCTAAAAACCTCTAACAGTTGCTAACGCCGAGCAAAAACGTGGCTGAATCCTGAATGACTCTTATTTGTATAAATAGGAAACTACATAGGTGGCAAAATGTAGTTTTTTTCCTGCCATGGAAGTGCACTTGTATACCGAGGAGGAAGCCATTTGCATTACAGCCGTGAATGAGGATTCAAAATGGCGGCTCGGCTCGGTTTTCCCTTTCGGGTGCTCTCGTTTTCTGTTAGAATTTGGTAAAGAAAAAAATAAATATATTATTTACCAGCTTAAGGTATGGTGAAATACCATGACCTCGGCCTTGAATACTGACCTTGGCCCAGAGGGCCTCGCTCAGTACTTTCAAGACCTTGGTCACGGTATTTCATGATACGGACCTCCCAGCTGGTAAATAACATATATTTATCAACAGAATGTGAAAAAACAACAGTTTTGATGGTATGTCAAAAACGTCTGTGTATTGTTTTGTCGAGATATCTACTGAAGTTAGCATACTAACCAGCTCGCCTCGAGACAGGATGGCCTGCCCTTCTCGTAATAGCACTTTGTACCTGAAGAGGCGATAGTAGTGTCCAGTCTGCACACAGGCCACTATGAGAAGAGAATAAGTTACATATGCACGTGAAATCACCTTATGCTGAAGTCGCTATGATAGACCCACTGAGTAGCAGAAAGAACTGAAGGGCAGCGTCAACGTTCAGTGGCGAATACAAAAAAAATGCAGCAAAAACACATACCAAAAAAAAAAAAACATCTAAATGGGAGAGGGTGGGGTTGTGATTGTCTACACAAATAAATTCAACAAGAAATCAGAGCTATCTTTTTAAAGACTGCTGAAAAACTAAAGAAAAGAGAAGCAAACGGATGAATACAATTCGCAGAAACAGCTGTTCCTGTTTTGTGAGTTGGGTATGTTGGATGTTTGGAGAAGGGAAATGAGAAAGGAAAGGGAAACTGAATCGCAACGCCTAACAGTGCTATTTGGGCAAAGTAAGCACAAAAGCCAAAGACTGGATTACAGACTCCGACGCACTTCCTTCACTCACACACCCAGACATTGTAAACTGTCTCGTTTTTGGACTGAGTGCAAACACTTTACATGAGTTTAAAAGTTACAAATCCCTAGAAACTCATGAACGGTTCTTCACAGGCTGTGTGGAAGATCTGCTCATGCTAATTCATAAGCTGGCAAACTGTGAGAGCACATTTGCACAAAAGTAAGGTCATGCTCCTTTTTCGGCTCAACTATTAAACCAAACAAAATACTAAACTTTCAAAAACTTTCAGCTATGTGATTCTTTTATTGAGTCATAGGCAGTGGATTTGATCAGTCGAATTATTAATAAAAAAGGTTACATATCTGCTGTGTCGGTCTTGTGCCCTACTGATGCGTGAGTTCCTGAGGCTGTTTTCTTCCTAAAAAATTGAGCTAAGCAAGCTATAGCATAAGATATTTGCTAACACCACACATGAAGATGATAAGATTGCCAGTGTCTTGCAAAAGTATTCATCCCCCTTGGTGTTTGTCCTGTTTTGTTGCATTACAAGCTGGAATTAAAATGGATTTTTGGAGGGTTAGCACCATTTGATTTACGCAACATGCCTACCACTTTAAAGGTGAAAATTATTGTTTTATTATGACACAAACAATAAGATGAAAAAACAGAAATCTGGAGTGTGCATAGGTATTCACCCCCTTTCGTATGAAACCCCTAAATACAAGCTGGTCCAACCAGGTCACTTCATAAGTCACATAATTAGTTGATTAAGATCCACCTGTATGCAATCAAAGTGTCACATGATCTGTCACATGATGTCTGTATAAATCAACCTGTTCTGGAAGGACCCTGACTCTGCTACGCTACTAAGCAAGCGACATGAAAATCAAGGAGCCTCCAAACAGGTCAGAGACAAAGTTGTGGAGAAGTATAGATCAGGGTTGGGTTATAAAAAAAATATCCCAAACTTTGAATATCCCAGGGAGCACCATTAAATCTATTATAGCAAAATGGAAAGAATATGGCACCGCTACAAACCTGACAAGAGAAGATCACCCACCAAAACTCACAGACCGAGCAAGGAGGGCATTAATCAGAGATGCAATAAAAACACCAAAGATAATACTGAAGGAGCTGCAGAGATCCACAGCAGAGATGGGAGTATCTGTCCATAGGACCACTTTAAGCCATACACTCCACAGAGTGAGGCTTTATGAAAGAGTGGCCAGAAAAAAGCCATTGCTTAAGAAAACACATTTGTAGTTTGCCCAACAGCATGTGGCAGACTCCCCAAACACATGGAAGAAGATTCTCTGGTCAGATGAGACTAAAAATTGATCTTTTTGGCCATCACAGGAAATGCCATGTGTGGCGCAAACCCAACACCCTGAGAACACCATTCCTACAGTGAAGCATGGTGGTGGCAGCATCATGCTGTGGGGATATTTTTCATCTGCAGGGACAGGAAAGCTGGTCAGGATAGAAGGAAAGATGGATGGCACTAAATACAGGACAATTCTGGGGGTGTCGTGGCTCAGGTGGTTAAGGCGCCATACCATGAATGCGGGCGACCCGGGTTCGATTCCGGCCCGAGGTCATTTCCCGATCCCTTCCCGTCTCTCTCTCTCCCGCTCATTTCCTGTCTCTACACTGTCCTATCCAATAAAGGTGCGAAAAGCCCCAAAAAATATCTTTAAAAAAATAAATAAATAAATAAATACAGGACAATTCTGAAGGAAAACCTGTTTGAGTTGGCCAGAGGTTTGAGACTGGAATGAAGGTTCACATTCCAGCAGGACAATGACCCTAAACATACTGCTAAAGCTACACCGGAGTGGTTTAAAGGGAAACATTTAAATGTCTTGGAATGGCCTTGTTAAAGCCCAGACCTCAATACAATTGAGAATCTGTGGCATAACTTGAAGATTGCTGTACACCAACACAACCCATCTAACTTGAAAGAGTTGGAGCAGTTTTGCCTTTAGGAATGGGCAAAAATCCCAGTGACTAGATGTGCTAAGCTAGTAAAGACATAGCTCAAGAGACTTGCAGCTGTAATTGCAGCAAAAGGTGGCTCTACAAAGTACTGACTTTGGGGGGTGAATACCTATGCACACTCCCAATTTCTGTTTTTTCCTCTTAATTATTGTTAGTGTTAGAATAAACCAGCAATTTGCACCTTTAAAGTGGTGAGGGAGGGGGAGAGGGACTGTGCATTTCCTTGTTTCTTATGATGGGGTCGATTCTCCAACATTCTAGTGTTATACTGTCCCCTATTTGTTTGGAGTGTGGAGTATTTATTTATTTTTATTTATTTATTTAGCTTCGCCTGGTAAGTACAATGACGGATAGGCAGGGACACCACAACAGTGAAAACCAATTACTGTGGGCCCAAAAAAACAATAAAAGTATATTACAGTAAGAATACAAAAATACAACATTAATAGCAGCAGGTAATTTGGCTCACTAGACTTCTTGCAGTATTACATTTCAAACAAATTGACTTAAATCTACGAGGATCCTCATGATTGTAATTGGAAAGAGCGTCATTATAGTATTTCTTGAGTAATGTTTTCAATTGCAGCAGGTTTAAGTTCTTGCATCTTAAATTAGATGGTAGACAATTCCAGACACATGTAACTCGGACAAGATAGGACTGTTGAAAAGTTGCAGTCCTACATTTGCGTGGCCGAAAGAGAATTGTGTTTGTGTTGGACGTAGATCTTGTCACTCGTCTAGGAATGTCAGGGGATGGTAGCACATCAGCAGACAACTGAACAAGGCCATTTGTAGCTTTAAAGAAGAAAACAAGGTCCATGTATTCGTGCCAGTATGAAATTGGCATCGGCTCCAATATAGTAAGCCTGTCTGTGTATGACTCACAACAGAGGAAGGGAAGATGCAATATGAATTTTGAAGCCCGTCTTTGGATCCTCTCAATGCGCTTGATCAGCTCAATGGTCTGAGGACACCAAATCTGACTTGCATAACCAAGGATAGGGCAACCCACAGCAAGATAAAGGGCGCGGCGAGTCCTTGTGCTTGTGATTTCAACTGCACTCCTTCGTAAGAACCCCAGTAGTTTGTTGGCCTTGGCACATCTATCCAGAATGTGCTTGGTCCAGGTGAGATCGTTTGATACCCAGATTCCAAGGTCTTTTTCAGCTGTGGGAGTGTCCAGGGCGTCTCCCTTGATCCTGTATGGATGGAGGATGGGTTTAATTTTCCTTGTGACTCGCAGACACTTGCACTTGGCTTGGCTGAAAGTAAGGCCATTGGTGGAAGACCAAGAAACAAGATTGTCAAGGTCTGTTTGCAAGAGATCAGCATCCGCGACGGAGTTGATACACCGGTAGATTTTGGTATCATCAGCAAAGGAAGATATTTGACAATTATCGACGACATCTGGGAGGTCGTTAACATACAACAGGAAGAGAATAGGCCCCAAGATTGAGCCCTGTGGAACTCCTGAGATGACACATTTTTCTGAACTAATTGTCCCAAGGATGGTCACACACTGGTGGCGGCCATGTAGGTAAGATCTGAACCATTCAAGGAGCATCCCAGAAATATGGAAACCCTCGAGTTTGTTAATGAGAGCAACATGGTTTACTTTATCAAATGCCTTAGACATGTCCATAAAGACAATATCAGTTTGTTTGCCACCATCCACTAAGGAGCCAATGTGGTTCAATACCTCCACAAGCTGGGTAGTACACGAGCGGCCTGGGATGAACCCGTGCTGAGAGGAGTTGATCAACTGCAACGGATGGTCGCGTAAATTGCTGAGCACACATCTTTCAAGAACCTTCGACACAATGCAGAGTAGCGAGACAGGATGGTAGTTCTCAACAAAACTCTTATCACCCTTTTTAAATGGGCATTATATTGGCAAGCTTCCATTCGTCTGGGAGTGATCCGCATGCAAGAGACTTGTTGAATAGGAGACGCAACGATGGTGCTATTTGCAGGGCAGTGTCCTTGAGTAACCTAGCCGGGATAGTATCTGGTCCGGTTGCTTTGTTAACATCGAGCGATTGTAGTGCCTTTAGTACTTCTTCAGTAGAGAACTGTAGGTTTGACAGAGTGGGGCTTGGGCTGGTTGCAGTTACAGGAGGGTCTGTGGTCATCATGTTCAAGTCAATGTCGTTGAACAGTGACGTAAAATAGATGTTAAAAAGTTCTGCAATGTCACGAGGTGTGGAAGCATTGCAAGCGGCAGCTTGATCTAATCCTTCCTGTAGACCCATTGATAACTTGTCAGGAACACTAGATTGCTTGCCGTTCAGTCTGAAGAGTGACCAGAATCTTTTAGGGTTGTTTACAAAGTCAGTATCTAAAGAATCATAAAACATAGCATGACCATCACGAACCAGTGATTTAACATTGGCCCACAGGTCTTTGAATTTCTTTTTCATCGCATCAGTCGGCGAGACCTTTAGCTTCCGACGGACCGCTTCCTTTTTCTTTATGGCATGAATGATATCGCCAATAATCCAAGGAGGGTTGTTCCTGCCTTTAATCTTTTTCGTTGGTATGTAGTCCTGAACTGCTGCGAGTGTATGAATTCGCAACGTGGCCAACTGCTACACATGGCACCTTTGAGGCCACATGCTATGTTTCTTGAGATCTAGTTGGTGGCGATGAAGTTCCCCTGGCAACTATTGTATTTTAAAATGAGTGAGACAGAAAATTCAATTGAATTAAACCATTGTGGCCACTGGAACCTAAGCATGGAGATGATTGATAATTACCTTAAACAAATTCTGAAATTTAATAGACTTTAAAAAAAAATGTTTCTGCCAAATTATGAATTGGAGCCCACGTACTGCACATGATGTTCATGAAACATATTAACTCTGTGCTTGAGATACACCACAGGGTCAAACCCTACTGTAGTCCTGTCCTGCACATTTTAGTGTTTTCGTTGTTCTTCCTTATTTTCTTATTTCTTGTTTTCTTCTTATTTACTGGAAAGCATTTCCCATGTTGAAGTGAGTGTGTTAAAGCACTGAAATGTGCAGGACAGTGGGAACTCCAGGACAACGGTCGGGAAAATGTGAGTTACTTGATTCATGGTCGCAACATAAATAGAGGACATGACATGGTTGCATGAAGATATGAAGTTTATCTTCGAGTGGTGAATATATTCACGAGTGAGTGTAGTGAACGAGTGAAAATATTTTCAACACGAGAAGATAAACTTCATATCGTCACACAATCATATAATGTTCTTTATCTTATAAGGACACATCCGCAAAACAAAAAAACAACCAACCAGCCAAACAAACAAAATGCAAGTTAATCAAAAGAATTTTCATTTTGACAATACGCAGCTAGTCAGCAGGAAAACACTCGGAGTGACATCATCAGAGTGAAATATCAGAAATTATTATGCATACAGGACACTTTTTCAATGGAATAAAAACATTTATTTTTTTCGCAGTCCAAATCCTGCACTCTGATTGGCTGGCGAGTGGGTCCGTATCCTACGGTACGGACCCCAGTTACGGACCCCGGTTATGGACCTCTGGTGACTCACTTGTTCACAACAACAAACATAGTAGCATTTTTGTCAACATTTATCCTTTTTTTTAATAAGATTTATTTAAAAGATTATCAAAAATCTTATAAATTTTTTCCAGCATTTCTCAGGAGAATAGCATTAATTTTACATCATGGATAGCGATAATGACAGTGTTCACAGAGAAAGCGAGTTTTACTACCCTGAGGAAGAAGAAATAAAATAAAGCATTTCAGAAGAAAGCTCATCTCATCTCATCTCATTATCTCTAGCCGCTTTATCCTTCTACAGGGTCGCAGGCAAGCCGGAGCCCATCCCAGCTGACTACGGGCGAAAGGCGGGGTACACCCTGGACAAGTCGCCAGGTCATCACAGGGCTGACACATAGACACAGACAACCATTCACACTCACATTCACACCTACGGTCAATTTAGAGTCACCAGTTAACCTAACCTGCATGTCTTTGGACTGTGGGGGAAACCGGAGCACCCGGAGGAAACCCACGCGGACACGGGGAGAACATGCAAACTCCACACAGAAAGGCCCTCGCCGGCCCCGGGGCTCGAACCCAGGACCTTCAGAAGAAAGCTAAAACCTGTAATTTGCTAACGCCGAGCAAAAACATGGCTGAATCCTGAATGACTCCTGTTTGTATAAATAGGGGACTACATAGGCGGCAAAATGTAGTTTTTTTCCTGCCATGGAAGTGCACTTGTATACCGAGGAGGAAGCCATTTGCATTACAGCCGTGAATGAGGATTCAAAATAGCATTAATTTTACAGCATGGATAGCGATAACGACAGTGTTCACAGCGAAAGCGAGTTTTACTACCCTGAGGAAGACGAAATTAAAGAAAACTTTTCAGGAGAAAGCTAAAAATCTGTAACTTGCTAACGCTGAGCGAAAACATGGCTGAATCCTGAATGACTCTTATTTGTATAAATAGGGGACTACATAGGCGGCAAAATGTAGGTTCTTTTTCCTGCCATGGAAGTGCACTTGTATACTGAGGAGGAAGCCATTTGCATGACAGCCGTGAACGAGGATTCAAAATGGTGGTTCGGCTCGGTTTTCCCTTTCGAGCGCTCTCGTTTTCTGTTAGAATTTGGTAAAGAAAAAAATAAATATATTATTTACCAGCTTAAGGTCGGTCCGTATGGTGAAATACCGTGACCTCGGCCTTGAATACTGACCTCGGCCCAGAGGGCCTCGCTCAGTACTTTCAAGACCTTGGTCACGGTATTTCACGATACAGACCTCCCAGCTGGTAAATAACATACATGTATTCTATTCCCTTCTCACGGGTTTCATTCATTTGGTTTGATAGCATGCAATATTGTTAGCATATCGCTTATCCTATGTGTATTACGTCACTCTACCCAGTGGAGAATGAGCGTTGAATTTGGTTTACGATGTTGCATGGTTGTCAAGACAACATGTCACATGTCGGAGCTGATGCAAATATTTAATGATAAAGTTTTCTGCTGCGCATGCGCAGAAGTATTTCTTTGTATGCCAGGAAAGAGAAAGATACGTTGAACACCTGAAAGGCTACCAAAACTTCATTAGATATTCTTCATGTATATTTACAAGAGAAAAACATACCAACGGACATTGAAAAACTGGAAAAGAGTGTGTATAATAATAATAATAATAATAATATTGGCTGGCTTTTTTTCATGGCATATCAGATATATTCCATTCAGCTAGTATGATATTGAGCGATTCGAAGGTGAGTTCAATATCATGCTAGCTGAATGGAATATATCTGATATACCACAAAAAAAGCCAGCCAATATTAGTTAAATATGTCACTCAGGTTTTTTCAACATGAGAAAATAAACTTCATATTTTCAAGCCATCGTGTGATGTTTTTTTCATTATATAGACACATTCACAAACAAAAAGTACCCAAATTTATCAAAACAATTAATCGATATCCTCACGAGTGACATGTAGAGGTTTATGCTATGGTTTTGGTTCTGCATGTCCCAGATGTAGTTCGTATGAAAAATACGAGTGGCGTATTTCCCAGTAAAACACTCATGTGCATATAATATTAATGGCCATGAGACACCAATCTGGACATTTGATTCCTCCCACTCACTGATTGTACTTACCTGTTTAGTCTTCATTTAGCTCAGTGTATCTGCATCTCATCACTCACCGCTAGTCTTTAAAGGTTTTGCCATTTCCTGTCTGCATCTCTGAGTGCTTATTTTCCTGTTTGCTACATTTAACATGTTCAGTTTTTTTTTTTTCTGGTCAGAGCTAGTTTGTGGTGCAGAAATGTGAACATATTTGATTTCAAAGAGCCCAGTTAAGGTGGAATTGTCACCCTGTGCATGGATTTAGAGATGACATTTTATTCTTATTCATTAATGACAAAACAATTTAATTTGTCTTGGTTGATATACAACCCCGATTCCAAAAAAGTTGGGACAAAGTACAAATTGTAAATAAAAACGGAATGCAATAATTTACAAATCTCAAAAACTGATATTGTATTCACAATAGAACATAGACAACATATCAAATGTCGAAAGTGAGACATTTTGAAATTTCATGCCAAATATTGGCTCATTTGAAATTTCATGACAGCAACACATCTCAAAAAAGTTGGGACAGGGGCAATAAGAGGCTGGAAAAGTTAAAGGTACAAAAAAAGAACAGCTGGAGGACCGAATTGCAACTCATTAGGTCAATTGGCAATAGGTCATTAGCATGATTGGGTATAAAAAGAGCATCTTGGAGTGGCAGCGGCTCTCAGAAGTAAAGATGGGAAGAGGATCACCAATCCCCCTAATTCTGCGCCGACAAATAGTGGAGCAATATCAGAAAGGAGTTCGACAGTGTAAAATTGCAGAGTTTGAACATATCATCATCTACAGTGCATAATATCATCAAAAGATTCAGAGAATCTGGAAGAATCTCTGTGCGTAAGGGTCAAGGCCGGAAAACCATACTGGGTGCCCGTGATCTTCGGGCCCTTAGACGGCACTGCATCACATACAGGCATGCTTCTGTATTGGAAATCACAAAATGGGCTCAGGAATATTTCCAGAGAACATTATCTGTGAACACAATTCACCGTGCCATCCGCTGTTGCCAGCTAAAACTCTATAATTCAAAGAAGAAGCCGTATCTAAACATGATCCAGAAGCGCAGACGTCTTCTCTGGGCCAAGGCTCATTTAAAATGGACTGTGGCAAAGTGGAAAACTGTTCTGTGGTCAGACGAATCAAAATGTGAATTTCTTTATGGAAATCAGGTACGCCGTGTCATTCGGACTAAAGAGGAGAAGGACGACCCAAGTTGTTATCAGCGCTCAGTTCAGAAGCCTGCATCTCTGATGGTATGGGGTTGCATTATTGCGTGTGGCATGGGCAGCTTACACATCTGGAAAGACACCATCAGTGCTGAAAGGTATATCCAGGTTCTAGAGCAACATATGCTCCCATCCAGACGACGTCTCTTTCAGGGAAGACCTTGCATTTTCCAACATGACAATGCCAAACCACATACTGCATCAATTACAGCATCATGGCTGCATAGAAGAAGGGTCCGGGTACTGAACTGGCCAGCCTGCAGTCCAGATCTTTCACCCATAGAAAACATTTGGCGTATCATAAAACGGAAGATACGACAAAAAAGACCCAAGACAGTTGAGCAACTAGAATCCTACATTAGACAAGAATGGGTTAACATTCCTATCCCTAAACTTGAGCAACTTGTCTCCTCAGTCCCCAGACGTTTACAGACTGTTGTAAAGAGAAAAGGGGATGTCTCACAGTGGTAAACATGGCCTTGTCCCAACTTTTTTGAGATGTGTTGTTGTCATGAAATTTAAAATCACCTAATTTTTCTCTTTAAATGATACATTTTCTCAGTTTAAACATTTGATATGGCATCTCCTGTATGTTCTATTCTGAATAAAATATGGAATTTTGAAACTTCCACATCATTGCATTCCGTTTTTATTTACAATTTGTACTTTGTCCCAACTTTTTTGGAATCGGGGTTGTACACTATATTCAGTATAATGGGTGAATCTAATGAGTTTTTCACTAATTTGTTAATATACTAAGTCACAGTGTATACTGGATGAGGCTGTGTGCGCCAGTTATAGCTGTAATGGCATGCACAAGCTAGTTTGTGGATTGGACTGGACTGGAGTGCAGAACTGGAAATATTGGGGGGGGGGGGGGGGATCTCATCTCATTATCTGTAGCCGCTTTATCCTGTTCTACAGGGTCGCAGGCAAGCTGGAGCCTATCCCAGCTGACTACGGGTGAAAGGCGGGGTACACCCTGGACAAGTCGCCAGGTCATCACAGGGCTGATACATAGACACAGACAACCATTCACACTCACATTCACACCTACGGTCAATTTAGAGCCACCAGTTAACCTAACCTGCATGTCTTTGGACTGTGGGGGAAACCGGAGCACCCGGAGGAAACCCACGCGGACACGGGGGGGCGGACCTATATTCTTTTATCTATTTCTATTTCTTTTAAATACTTGATAACAAAGCCACCATTTTGTTTTTCTCTACTCACAGTATATGAGCTGATATCCTAGTAGTAAAGTAGCCAGTCAGAGTGCATGATTGCTCATATCCAGTGGATAGAATGTGGATAGAATAATAACTGTTATACCATTACTTTTGTCTAACCGTGAAACCATGCCAACATAACAAGCCGAACCAGGACCTTGTTAATTGCGGCTTTCCATCCTACTCAAACAAGTACACTGAGCCATCGCCATTACTGTAACTCGTTTCTTTCTCTGTCCGCGTGCGTTGTTCTCAAACATCCCGATCATATTTCCATTGCTGCAGCAGTGTCTGCACAGCCTCCCACCCCACAGCACATACGTCTTCTATGAACGAGTCACGCAGTCCTGAGCAGTTCATGCTCTTTCGGTTTGATGTGGCGGGTCAGGAGAGATCCAGAGATGTGAAGAGCTAGTTCACACACAGAAGACTGAATCACATTCAGACAGGCTTCGAGAGAAGGCTCAAATAGTGTGTGTACAATAAACAGAGACAGGAGGCAAATGATTATACCGCCACAAACAGTACCCAGGCCTGAGTGTACCCGAGTGTACACTTCTCTTTCCTGTGATGGGGGGGTGAGAGAATGAGAGAGCAGAGAGAGATGATGATGAGGTGTCGACTTTGCTGCACAGCTCACTGACACACTTTAACTTGAGCAGACAAGCAGCAGCACAGGTGACGTCACTGCTACTGAGAGTGAGCTGCACAGAGAGGAGGTCGTGGCCTTATCCACAGCCAGCTGTTACACACACAAACTCACACACCAATGCACAGCATGCAAATGGAAAAAAAATTATATACAGTATATGGAACATTCAAAACAACTTGGTTGTATTCTCGCTGCAAATATTTGCAGAGCCATGCATTCAACACTAAGTGTGCAATTTGCGCGCACACACTACAGTATCTGTAAGTAGCCTGCATCACGTTCTTGTTTCTGCACAGTTCAGTGCCCTGGTCGAGGTAAGCTCCAAGAATAGCCGTGTATCTTGATGGAGCCTGATAAGGTTCGGCTGATCAAACACGAGTGCTGAGTGAGAGGAATCGGTTGCTGGTGGCTGTGAATCTCCTGTTCTCTGCTGTTCACACAAAGCTCCACTCAAAGCCTGTGTGATGAGCAAATGCTTGGTAGCTTCAAAGCAATGTCTATAATTTAAGAACATGACATAAAAAAAATGAATATCATGGTATGTTTACAGGTAAAATTTTTTGCCAATCTGAAAATATTCAGTCCGACTGCAGATTTCGAATAAACATTGTTTAGATGCACATTACATGTAATCCCATCCAAAGTTATACACATACTGTATGCTGAGCAAACTTTGCCAGAGAACTAGAGAGTTATTATTTTAAATTATTCTACTTTTGTCAAGACTTTTTAAATTATTTGCATCTCAGAAAAATGTCATCCTACTGTGATTTATTAAACGGACCATGAGAAGAAGCGATTATGACTGGAAAGTTGCTCAATGTATCGTGCACACACACGCACTGCTACTGAGAGTGAGCTGCACAGAGAGGAAGTCGTGGCCTTATCCACAGCCAGCTGTTACACACACACACACAAACTATATTATATATATCAGGCTTGTAGTATTGTAGGCTTGTAGTTGGACTCGAGTCCAACTCATGCCTTAATTTTAAGGATTTGTGACTTGACTTGGGCTTCAGCACTGATGACTCGGGCTTGGACGCAGACTCGTGCATTAACTGCATTTGGTCTCGTAAATTGGAGACGAGGACTCTAATAATTTGGCGTAAGATATTTATATCTACATTAATTTTTATACTAATTTCATGCAAGAGAATGCACATTCATCTGTTTATACGTCATGTTCAGGAACAAACTAACGTTAATGGTGCTAAAATGCCTGGAGAGACGCCCCTAGGACTGTCCGCTTTGCTTATACAGACTTCTCGTGCGGTGGGAAAAATGCACTGCTATGTGTTCCATATGTAGAAGAACCATCGAGGAGACGACGGGGACAACCTCGAACTTCAATCGTCATTTAGCAAGACTCCACCCAGAGAAGGAAGTGACACGCTATGTTCATTGCTCTGTTGATAGTGGGCGGGGCTTGCTGACTGATGAACTAGCGAGTGTTAACCCTCTCTCATGTTATTTGCCCTGTTGAATGTGGGCGGGGCTTGCTGAGCGATGAACAAGCTTTTTATCTGTCGCCTGTTAACTAAAATGGGGCAGTCGAGCAGTAACATTAGTCCAACACAGCAGCAGAGACGCTTTCACATAAAGGCAGCAACAGCCACCGTCAAATGGTGCAGTTGGAGTCTTGTTCTCCGACTCAATTTGGATCAGTAGTGGACTCGACTTGGATTTTTCTTTAATGACTTGGACTTGACTCGGACTTGAACAGTGGGGACTCGAGACTGGACTTGGACTCAAGGTTTAGTGACTTGACTACAACACTGATATGCATGTGTATATATATATATATATATATATATATATATATATATATATATATATATATATATATAAAATCTCCTTCTCACCCCCGGTGGGGGGGTGGTATCCATGTCATCCTCAAGCTCGGGTCCTCTACCAGAGGCCTGGGAGTTTGAGGGTTCTGCGCAGTATCTTCGATGTTCCTAGGACTGCGCTCTTCTGGACTGAGGCTTCAGATGTTGTTCCTGGGATTTGCTGGAGCCACTCTCCCAGTTTGGGGGTTACTGCCTCAAGTGCCCCCACTACCACGGGGACCACGCAGCCCTTGACCTTCCACATCTGTTCCAGCTGCTCTTTCAACCCTTGATACTTCTCAAGTTTCTCATGTTCCTTCTTCCTGATGTTGGTGTCAGCTGGGATCGCCACATCTATCACCACCACCGTCTTCTGCTCTTTGTCCACCACCACTATGTCCGGTTGGTTAGCCAGGATCTGTTTGTCAGTCTGGAAGCTGAAGTCCCACAGAACCTTGGCCCTGTTGTTCTCAGCCACCTTCTGTGGTATGGCCCATTGGGACTTGGGTACTTCTATTCCATACTGGTTGCAGATGTTCCTGTATACTATCCCAGCCACTTGGTTGTGCCTCTCCATGTACGCTGATCCAGCTAGCATCTTACACCCTGCTACTATGTGCTGGACTGTTTCAGGGGCTTCTTTGCACAGTCTGCATCTTGGGTCTGATCTACTCTGGTAGATCCTGGCCTCTATGGCTCTTGTGCTTATGGCCTGTTCTTGTGCTGCCATGATTAGTGCCTCTGTGCTGTCTGTCAGTCCTGCATTATCCAGCCACTGGTAGGATTTCTTGATATCAGCCACTTCCTCTATCTGACGGTGGTACATGCCATGTAGGGGTTTGTCCCTCCAGGTTGTCTGTTCCTCCTCCTCCTCTGCACTCTCATCAGGGTTCTGCTGCCTGAGACATTCACTTAGCAGTTCATCCTTTGGGGCCATCTTTCTGATGTATTCTCGGATTTTCGATGTTTCATCCTGGACCGTGGTCTTGATGCTCACTAGCCCTCGGCCTCCCTCTTTCCGCTTAGTGTATAGTCTCAGGGTGCTGGACTTGGGGTGGAACCCTCCATGCATGGTGAGGAGCTTTCTAGTCTTGATATCTGTGGCTTCTATCTCCTCCTTTGGCCAGTTTATGATACCAGCAGGGTATCTGATGACTGGTAGTGCGTACATGTTGATGGCTCGGACCTTGTTCTTACCATTCAGCTGACTTTTCAGGACCTGCCTTACTCTCTGGAGGTATTTGGCTGTGGTTGACTTCCTTGTGGCCTCTTCATGGTTTCCATTAGCCTGTGGGATGCCAAGGTACTTGTAGCTGTCTTGGATATCACCTATGTTGCCCTCTGGTAGGTCAATCCCCTCAGTCCGGACCATCTTGCCTCTCTTTGAGACCATCCGGCCACACTTGTCCAATCCGAATGACATTCCTATGTCATCGCTGTAGATCCAGGTGGTGTGGATCAGCAAGTCTATTTCTCGCTCGTTCCTGGCATACAGCTTGATGTCATCCATGTAGAGCAGGTGGCTGATTGTTGCCCCACTACGGAATCGGTACCTGTAGCCGCTCTTTGTGATGATCTGACTGAGGGGGTTCAGGCCTATGCAGAACAGCAGTGGTGATAGCGCATCTCCTTGGTATATGCCGCACTTGATGTTGACTTGGGCAATGGGTTTTGAGTTGGCCTCTAGGGTTGTCTTCCACATTTCCATTGAGTTCTGGATGAAGGTCCTTAGGTTCCTGTTGATCTTATACAGTTCCAGACATTCCAGTATCCATGTGTGTGGCATTGAGTCGTAGGCTTTCTTGTAGTCAATCCAGGCAGTGCACAGGTTGGTCTGTGTCTTCTTACAGTCTCGGGCGACTGTTCTATCGACCAGTAGCTGATGCTTGGCTCCTCTGGTGTTACTGCCAATTCCTTTCTGTGCCTCGCTCATGTATTGAGCCACATGCTTACTCATTTTTGCCACAATGATGCCTGACAGGGCCTCATGTATTGAGCCACATGCTTACTCATTTTTGCCACAATGATGCCTGACAGGGCCTTCCATGTTGTGCAGAGACAGGTAATTGGCTGGTAGTTGGATGGGATGGGTCCCATCCCTTCTGGGGGTCCTTCATGATTAGGACTGTCCTGCCTTGGGTTAGCCATTCTGGGTGGGTCCCATCCCTCAGCAGCTGGTTCATGGAGTGCAGTTAGCTTCTTCAGCCAGTACGTATGGATTATATCGGGGCCTGGTGCTGTCCAGCTCTTCATCTTTGACACTCTTTCTTGGACGTCTGCCATTGAGATGGTTACTGGTTCTTGTTCTGGGAGGTTGCTGTGGTCAGCTCTTCCGTATTTTCTGTCCTCGTCCATCGATGTCTTGTTCCAGTAGCCCATTTCTCATCAGTTTGCCCTGGTTCCCTAGCAACTGACGCAGACCTAGCAACTGACGCAGACCTTGTTGACCCGGTATGACTCTATCAGTTATGTCTTCACTCATTCCTGAGGTAGGCTGATATATCATGAGGGGTCTTGCCTAAGGACCCTTACTGGTTGATGTTTTGCCCCGACCGGGATTCGAACCCCGATCTCCCGCGTCATAGTCAGTGAGCATTACCACTGTACTATCCAGCTGATTATTTATATATGTATGTGTATATATGTATGTATATGTATGTGTGATGTATGAGTGATTCCACGCTTATGGGTACTGAAATGGGGACATGAACTTATTTTTAAAAATTCACCTAAAACCATTTCTTTTTTTACCATCAGGTCACAAAACATGTAATCTTTAATGAATGATATGTTAAAAGATAACTTTAATTTTCTGAGATGTAATAAAAACATATTTATATGCTAAAGTCAGAACGTAACAGAAGTGTTGTGGACAAATATATTCTCAATTTTAACAATGTAGAATTACTTTTTGAAACATAGGAAGGTGATGTTTTAGCAAATATAATTAATAAACATGTGTAGTAGAATAAACATACACATTCTTTCAATAAGATTAACATGGTATATAGCTAGATTGTAATTAATTTGTAACAGATGCGAGATGGACAATCGTAACAGAAGTAATGTAACAGACATCATTTTGGAACTCATAGGCTTGACTTTGGCATATAAATATGTTTTTATTACATCTCAGAAAATTAAAGTTATCTTTTAACATATCATTCATTAAAGATTACATGTTTTGTGACCTGATGGTAAAAAAAGAAATGGTTTTAGGTGAATTTTTAAAAATAAGTTCATGTCCCCATTTCAGTACCCATAAGCGTGGAATCACTCATATATGTGTGTGTTTTCTTTTCTGATTGAACTATCAAACTATCAGTCAGATTATTAACCAATTATTAGATGTTCGCTACAGGTAATTCGATGAACAGATTAATTAATACAGAACAGATTAAAAATTAATGAGTTAATAATTGCTATTAGAGAGTATTAAATGTAGCCACTGTTTCTGACTGCTAGAAAATAATAACATAAAATGAAAAGGGCACCAGCCAGAAACACACAGTAATGGGGAAAGTAATGAAACACACAGACTCAGGGGGGAAAAAAAGACTCAGTGGCTAAACCTTTTTATGTGACATTTGGGCGTTTTCTGCCTTTTTTTTTTCAGACCCAGGTGACAAATTTGCACAGAATAAGGATTCATTCATGTTTTATTTAGGATTCTTAGCTTTCTAAAGCAACTGGTTCTACATAGACCCTTTATGGGTTGACCAGCTGGACGAACTAAACCAATTCTCTAAATTCTCTCTTTTTGTGTCACTTGATTTATATGCTTTCTTATCCTGATGTGCTCTATGGAGGTTGTAATGTGAGTTCATCTCCTAAATGTTGATAATCCAAACAGAGCACCATTTGTCATGGTTAATCCAGAGCTATTAGAAGACTGTAGGGAACACACACCAGGTCGTCAATATGAGCACACACCTGCTTTACAATCGAGCTGCTGAATTATTATTATTATTTTAAAATAAATGTATAACTTTAAAGGTTATAAAGACAGCTAAGACCACAATATTGTCTGACTGACCAAGTCTTGATTCTGTGCAGTTTTCAGATTTGGACCGAGGATAAAACGCATGCAGAATCCAATTCTAGATGTCATTATCACGGCTTCTCAGCTGTCTGCTCTGCTCAGGCTAATGGCCATCCATAAAAGTGTGTGTGTGTGTGTGTGTGTGTGTGTGTGTGTGTGTGTGTGTGTGTGTGTGTGTGTGTGTGTGTGTGTTTAGCATCAAGCTAACTGAGCCATCAGTTAATGCCTTAAAATGCAGGCATAATTTTCCCCCTTGTTTATGCAGGGTGCATATTGTGTGTGCATTGTAGTCTCTCAGATTTATTAGTCGAATGGACATGTTTAGTTGTGTATTATTCAGGAATTTGTATCTGTCTTGTCCTGGGATATAACACAGGCATTCCTGCTGCAAAATCCTACTTGTGACACGCGTTTTCCCATGCTGTGCTGGGCTAATTGCAGCCGACCTCCAGTTTCCCAATGATAAGTGACTAGACCAAGATTACACACATTTTACAATACACATCATAACTTATTCATGATGGCTGAATACGAAACATCCATTAGCTTGGTTTATCACAAATGTAGTAGGACACGAGCACAATCCTATGGAGTTTTTGACAATCTTTCCTCCCTTGCTGTTTTGAGTAGGAAAATTGTCTCCTTAGATCTGTGGCCCACTTCTTTTTATACATGAAGCATTTGAGAGCCTTTTTGTATTTGTACGCATTAAGAGATCATGTAACAATAGCATATATTATGAGTCAGATGTAATTCATGATTATTCAGGCTGGTTAAAAAGGAGCTGGCGAGGCAGTGGCAGACAGCACGTAGGCTAATGTGCGATGGTGTTTTGGAAGGACTCCATTTCCATAAGACAGGCTTACCTCAATTCTACAGGTTATTATATATTTTTTTCAATTCTTTTTCAGAGTTGAGAAATATCACTAAATTACTGAGCTTGTTAAAGTGAACAATGTCACATGAATGCCTTAGATAAAAGTGCACTAGCATTCGGCTAACAGTAATTATTCTACCCACATTCACTGGATGTGAGCAATCGCACACACTGATTGGCTACTCTAGTACAAGGCTACAGGCTCATATACCATGAGTAGAGAAAAACAAAATTGCGGAGTACATCAAGTCAGATATATCACTTTATCAAGTATTTAAAAGAAACAAAAATAGATAAAAGAATATAGTTTTTTTCCCCACCCAGTAGCTCCTGTACCACACTCCAGCCCAGTCGGTGGCGGTAATGCACCTTTAAGTTGGTTTGCCAACCACCAAAAAACCCTAAAGAAGAAGAAGAAAATGGCGGAGCGTGTTGCTGAACCAACTGAGGATGAAATAAAAATGCTATTCGAAAACAAAACCTCAAAAAAAAGCAACAAAATATGGAATGAAAGTATTTGATGGTAAGAGCGTATCTTTTTTTTGTTTTTCAAGAATGTCTATTATAGCATGTTTCACAAGTTGCTACTGTCATTTTGCCGGTTTGTTTACAGTCTAAGCGGAAATGATTTTGTCAGACGTTTTGTATAAAGTTTTTATTTATTGAATTTGCTAAAAATAAAAATGCCCTGTTTCTCAAAATCCAGTGAATGTGGCTCGAATAAAACAGTTATTCCACTCAATCTTGTTGTACATGGCTTATAGCAAACTTGGCGCTAAGCTTCTTGTCGGCCGTCAGCTCATGTACCGTACGACTCGATTTCGTGGAATAACTGTTAATTATACAGTACTGCTGGAGTCGGATCAATCAATTTAGGACCAATTCATGACATGGATGTCTGTCTCCCCAAAACATTACAGTGGGTGGACTGGCTACGCCAAATTGCCCCTAGGTGTGTGAAAGAGTGTGTTTGTGTGTGGTACCCTGCAATGGATTGGTGTCCCATCCAAGGTGTATTCCAACGTTGTCCTCAGGATAGGCTCCACATACACCAAGCTACTGAAGACAAACGAATTAATTCATTAATGAAATTTACTGTTTGTAATGTACCTGTTAATGGCAGTCATTGGTTCCATTTCAACTCATTAGTGGAAATGATGTGAATTCATCCAAAACCTGTTACACATTGATTAGGCAAAAATGAGAACTAATTAGTCTTTTGCTAATGTAAAAGCAAATGGCCTTTCATGGCTCTGTACCTGTTGCTTTGTTTTTCTAATGTAGACATGCACTTTTGAACAGTGTAAATCAATGTCTGATGCCACATTCATGCCAAATAGTCTTTTAATATAATATAATATAATTATGTCTGTAACTTATGTAATTCCCCAGAAAGATGAAATCATTATCCTAGCCTTTTCCTGTTTCATAGCTTCACACATGGCTGCTTATAAAACCGTACATAAGCCAACTTATAGAAATGATCTCTCATTGATTTGATTTTCTTAAACGAGACATTTAAACAAATCAAAACGTGTATGGTTTGATTTCATTGATTCACTCCACATAATGAGCATCCATAAATACTGTGTAGGCTCCATCTTTTTTGAGGTCAGAAGGTCTCCACTTGAATGTCATCCTTTTTCTTCACCACTTAAGTAGTGTTTATGATGAGAAGTGTTTATGGATGATATTTCATCTGTGTATGAGACAGCGTTTGTGTACTAGCTACCTGGCATTGTTTACTTCATGATATGATCGGGTGGTAGAGTAGACATTTCTGTCTGTCTCTCTTCGTCTACTTTTCATGCACTCAGTTCAAGTCTTATAACTGTTAGCTATCTCATCAGTCCCCACTACTTGAAAAAACCCTGCTGATGATCCATAGTTTTGAAATGTTGTCAGGAAGGCAGGGCTCAACATTAACGGTAGTCTGACTGTCCGGGACAACCAAATGTTTGGTCCGGACAAGATAAATCCACATCTGCCTGTCCAACAGGACAAGTTAAATATTTGTTGAAAATCATAATTTTTATAGTAATTATTCAAGAGTTACATCAATGAAGTTCCAACGAAACTAGTTCAGTCACCTCAGTGATCCGGCCGTGTTATTGTTTACGAAATTCCGGGGAAACTGAGTACAGGTGCGTGTGTAAAAATAACCACGTAGTAATATCTAATTATAGATTATGAGAGTCATCGAAATCGGAGAAATTGCGATCAAGTACCTCAATAAAATAAATATCTGTGGTGAATCTTCATTTCATTCAGACATTTATTGTATTTTTCTTTTGTATAGGACACATTAACCATCACAAATGTGGTGAAAATATTTTGCAGGAATTTTACAACAGTGCCAGACTCACTTACGGTGTGTTTTCCTTCACAATGTGATTCTGTCACCCTTATCATGTCCAACTTGTGTTCTTTTGGTTTCATTTCTTTGAATTAATTTAAACTTAAAGTTTTACTGGATTAATCAAGATTTAACTTTATTTCCTCCAGAAATTTTGAATTTGGGTGAGTGTAACTCTTAAAACTGCGGATCAGGTAATGGGTTCTAACAACACATGCACCATAATGGGGCACTGGATAATTTTTGTTTATTGTTACAGTTAAAGTTTGTGTTTTATTGAAGAATTATAAATCATTAAAGCATAATGATGATCATAACTATACCTACTTTTTGATAAAATTGTTAACCACTTTCTTTTCATTACCTCGCCCGCGATGGAGTAAGCGGGGTGAGGTATTGTAATCAGTGTGGTTTGTTTGTGTGTCTTTTAACAATCTAGCGTCTAGACGGTTGCACCAATTGACTTCAAATTTTCAGGGTAGGTGGACAATGGTCCGTAGATTACCTGAGTAAATTTTGGGGGTAATCGGGTCAAGGTGAAGGTCAAAGTCACCGGAAAGGTCAACCTTTCGGCCAAAATAACATATTTTCCATTATAACTCAAAAACAGTTGCTGAGAGACAGATGTTTACTATTATGAGCATATAGGAACTCCCATATGGTCTTTCATTTGGCACTATGATCTCTGACCTTGAGTGACCATGAAAGGTCAAATTCAAAGTCACGGATTTTCAGAGGGCTGTAACTTGAAAACAGTTGAGGATAGACAGATATTTAGCATTATCAACTTATAGGAAGTGCCATATTGGCTTTCATTTGGCACCATGATCTTTGACCTTGAATGACTTTGAAATGTCAAACTCAAGGTCATGGATTTTCATAGGACTATAACCTGACAGTTGATGATTGAGAAATATTACCGTTATCAACATATAGGTATAAAACAAGTGCTGCCAGGTGAGGTTTGTTTTGCCTGGTAACACTTGTTGAACTAGTAAATACATTGTAATAAAAAGGTTATGGTCAGGACAAGTGGAAAAATCTTGCTGCTTGAACGATTGGAGAACTGGATTAAAAAGTTAATGTTGAGCCCTGGAAGAGTTTGTGGCTCAGTAGTCTTTCAAGGAAGACCTGTAACTTAGCTGGAGGCTGGCATGTTTTGTTAATAATGTGGGTAAGAACCGCTTATTTTGACAGAACAAGGCCATCTGACTGACATGGCAGATGAGCAAATACAAAATTTTAATCTAGTAGTAGATTTACTTTGTTTATTTACCACAAACTGGCGGCACGGTGGTGTAGTGGTTAGCACTGTCGCCTCACAGCAAGAAGGTCCGGGTTCGAGCCCCGTGGCCGACAAGGGCCTTTCTGTGCGGAGTTTGCATGTTCTCCCCGTGTCCGCGTGGGTTTCCTCCGGGTGCTCTGGTTTCCCCCACAGTCCAAAGACATGCAGGTTAGGTTAACTGGTGACTCTAAATTGACCGTAGGTGTGAATGTGAGTGTGAATGGTTGTCTGTGTCTATGTGTCAGCCCTGTGATGACCTGGCGACTTGTCCAGGGTGTACCCCGCCTTTCGCCCGTAGTCAGCTGGGATAGGCTCCAGCTTGCCTGCGACCCTGTAGAACAGGATAAAGCGGCTACAGATAATGGATGGATGGATGGATGGATGGATGGATGGATTTACCACAAACTGCTTCAAACAAAACTCGTCAATAACTTTTACATCCGGGACTGTGTGAATATCTTGCACTGAAATAGTCATTATATTTCTCGATCCAAAAGTTTGTTTTTCTTTTGAAAACCAATGCACAGAAGTGCAGACACACAGAAATGAAAAGAACCAATCAGAATCCAGCCTTCAGTGTTCTGAAGGTTGTGGCCGGAAGAGAGTACAAAACATATCATCCTTTGTTTAACTGAAACTAACGGCTCAGTGACTTTTGCCACTGATGTGTGATGGTCTAAATGGTGAAAGTGAGCCTATGGAGGGTGTGTTTTCACTATAAACATTTCTTCTTTGATGATAGACAGCTATTATACCTTCACAAGTCCATTTCACCTTTGTAGAATTCTCCATCAGATTGTCCATTGCTCTGATGCACACTGACCAGAGCTGAACAGATGGTGTGGTTCATAAACACTTAAGCTGATGATTTTTTTTCTTTCGCTGCCCCTGTGAAAGTGCTGATCTCACAGAAACGCTGCTTGTGTCAAAGGCTGCTTTTGTGTTGAGTGCAGGGCACTGGCACAGGGGACTGCATTGATGAGTTTCATTGTGAGTTTTACTCCATGTGCGTTTCCTGTTTCCTTAATGTTTTCAACTTCAAAGCTGCACGAACTGAACAATACACCATGAAGTAGTGCCTCAGAATGTAGTATTGCATGTGCTGACTTATACTTCTATATATACTTTGAATATACTCATCTCATCTCATTATCTGTAGCCGCTTTATCCTGTTCTACAGGGTCGCAGGCAAGCTGGAGCCTATCCCAGCTGACTACGGGCGAAAGGCGGGGTACACCCTGGACAAGTCACCAGGTCATCACAGGGCTGACACATAGACACAGACAACCATTCACACTCACATTCACACCTACGGTCAATTTAGAGTCACCAGTTAACCTAACCTGCATGTCTTTGGACTGTGGGGGAAACCGGAGCACCCGGAGGAAACCCACGCGGACACGGGGAGAACATGCAAACTCCACACAGAAAGGCCCTCGCCGGCTACTGGGCTCGAACTCAGGACCTTCTTGCTGTGAGGCGACAGCGCTAACCACTACACCACCGTGCCGCCCACTTTGAATATACTGTGTTACTAAAATACACATGAAATCATTCATGAATGATGAAGCTGCAGTGAACAATTTTTAAAACACTGACCAATTTCATTTTTAAATTTCTTATAACTAAAGCGGCGGCTACAATTATCGACAGTCCATAATTATCGACATCTTTTCAGTTACCAATAAAAAACAATTTTACAAAGGTGAGTTTAAGTTACAACAGTTATTATTGGTTAATTAATCAACCGGAAGACCCGCCCCGCCCTTTGAGCTTGTCGTCTGATAACACAGCTCGTTACCTGAGACGGAATTTTTTAGCACGATGGGCAATTTGAGGAAAACCCGGACGTTATCATCGCAGGTACTGTAAGCATGGTGGAAAGATCACGGACATGTTTTTACTTATCAAATTCACCGATATTTCATGATCTCCTTGTCGAAACCTACTTTGTTTCTTACTCTTTCATTTGACAGCCGCCATTTTGTATCTAAACGCGTGTTTGAGAAGTCACGTGAGGTGTCAGTAAGAGTGATCACTTTCACCAGTGTCCACCGTTATTGACACCCTGTGGAATTAAGTGGCATTTACAGCTGTTATGGATCGATCTTTGTGTAACATTGTTGAAGTAGATGAAGTACTTTAAAAAAATAAAAGTGCTGTGATTTATAATATTTTTTTCTGATTCATAGCAGAATGGAATGCTTATAGAGTATTTTAAATCCTATTGCAATAAGTAGAATTAGACCAGAATTAAATTCCGAGCATATAAAAAATTACATGCTTGAAATATTCAGATTTTTCTGTTCCAGTCAGAATTTTTTTTTTTAGCTTGTTGTAAATATCTACCGCATATCGCAATATCAGTAGACATTTTAAATTTTGGTTCGAGGAATGACATGTGACCTTTGACCTGGATTTTCATGTGGTTACAATGTCAATACCAATAAACGTCAACAGGTAAAACTACAAAACTAGAAATTAATACAAACAACAATGAATGATTAACAAAATGTGATCTACAAAAATACTTAGAAAGTGGAACAAAAACAGGTTAAACATTATCAGTTCATTTATTTACAAACATTAGAATTACTTCATTTACTTAAGCACCGACATCCATATATTTATCATCTCATCTCATTATCTGTAGCCGCTTTATCCTTCTACAGGGTCGCAGGCAAGCTGGAGCCTATCCCAGCTGACTACGGGCGAAAGGCGGGGTACACCCTGGACAAGTCACCAGGTCATCACAGGGCTGACACATAGACACAGACAACCATTCACACTCACATTCACACCTACGGTCAATTTAGAGTCACCAGTTAACCTAACCTGCATGTCTTTGGACTGTGGGGGAAACCGGAGCACCCGGAGGAAACCCACGCGGACACGGGGAGAACATGCAAACTCCACACAGAAAGGCCCTCGCCGGCTACTGGGCTCGAACTCAGGACCTTCTTGCTGTGAGGCGACAGCGCTAACCACTACACCACCGTGCCGCCCACTTTGAATATACTGTGTTACTAAAATACACATGAAATCATTCATGAATGATGAAGCTGCAGTGAACAATTTTTAAAACACTGACCAATTTCATTTTTAAATTTCTTATAACTAAAGCGGCGGCTACAATTATCGACAGTCCATAATTATCGACATCTTTTCAGTTACCAATAAAAAACAATTTTACAAAGGTGAGTTTAAGTTACAACAGTTATTATTGGTTAATTAATCAACCGGAAGACCCGCCCCGCCCTTTGAGCTTGTCGTCTGATAACACAGCTCGTTACCTGAGACGGAATTTTTTAGCACGATGGGCAATTTGAGGAAAACCCGGACGTTATCATCGCAGGTACTGTAAGCATGGTGGAAAGATCACGGACATGTTTTTACTTATCAAATTCACCGATATTTCATGATCTCCTTGTCGAAACCTACTTTGTTTCTTACTCTTTCATTTGACAGCCGCCATTTTGTATCTAAACGCGTGTTTGAGAAGTCACGTGAGGTGTCAGTAAGAGTGATCACTTTCACCAGTGTCCACCGTTATTGACACCCTGTGGAATTAAGTGGCATTTACAGCTGTTATGGATCGATCTTTGTGTAACATTGTTGAAGTAGATGAAGTACTTTAAAAAAATAAAAGTGCTGTGATTTATAATATTTTTTTCTGATTCATAGCAGAATGGAATGCTTATAGAGTATTTTAAATCCTATTGCAATAAGTAGAATTAGACCAGAATTAAATTCCGAGCATATAAAAAATTACATGCTTGAAATATTCAGATTTTTCTGTTCCAGTCAGAATTTTTTTTTTTAGCTTGTTGTAAATATCTACCGCATATCGCAATATCAGTAGACATTTTAAATTTTGGTTCGAGGAATGACATGTGACCTTTGACCTGGATTTTCATGTGGTTACAATGTCAATACCAATAAACGTCAACAGGTAAAACTACAAAACTAGAAATTAATACAAACAACAATGAATGATTAACAAAATGTGATCTACAAAAATACTTAGAAAGTGGAACAAAAACAGGTTAAACATTATCAGTTCATTTATTTACAAACATTAGAATTACTTCATTTACTTAAGCACCGACATCCATATATTTATCATCTCATCTCATTATCTGTAGCCGCTTTATCCTTCTACAGGGTCGCAGGCAAGCTGGAGCCTATCCCAGCTGACTACGGGCGAAAGGCGGGGTACACCCTGGACAAGTCGCCAGGTCATCACAGGGCTGACACATAGACACAGACAACCATTCACACTCACATTCACACCTACGCTCAATTTAGAGTCACCAGTTAACCTAACCTGCATGTCTTTGGACTGTGGGGGAAACCGGAGCACCCGGAGGAAACCCACGCGGACACGGGGAGAACATGCAAACTCCACACAGAAAGGCCCTCGCCGGCCCCGGGGCTCGAACCCAGGACCTTCTTGCTGTGAGGCGACAGCGCTAACCACTACACCACCGTGCCGCCCCCATATATTTATATAAAATATATTTTGTACTAAATATGTCTATGTAAAACAAATTTTAAATAAAAACTATGTTTTGTTAACTTAATACCACATATTGATAATTTTAATTTTTTAAAATAAATAATTACCTGGATGTCGATAACTGTGGACAAAGGTGTCGATAATTGTGGAACGGTTTCGATAACTGTGGACAAAGGTGTCGATAATTGTGGAACGATGTCTAACTGTGGACAAAGGTGTTGATAATTGTGGAACGGTGTTGATAACTGTGGACAAAGGTGTCAGTAATTGTGCAACGGTGTCTAACTGTGGACAAAGGTGTCAGTAATTGTGGAACGGTGTCGATAACTGTGGACAAAGGTGTCGATAATTGTGGAACGGTGTCGATAATTGTGGACAACGGTGTCGATAATTGTGGGACAAAGGTGTCGATAATTGTGGAACGGTGTCTAACTGTGGACAAAGGTGTCAGTAATTGTGGAACGGTGTCGATAACTGTGGACAAAGGTGTCGATAATTGTGGACAACGGTGTCGATAATTGTGGGACAAAGGTGTCGATAATTGTGGAACGGTGTTGATAACTGTGGACAAAGGTGTCAGTAATTGTGGAACGGTGTCGATAACTGTGGACAAAGGTGTCGATAATTGTGGAACGGTGTCGATAATTGTGGACAACGGTGTCGATAATTGTGGGACAAAGGTGTCGATAATTGTGGAACGGTGTCTAACTGTGGACAAAGGTGTTGATAATTGTGGAACGGTGTTGATAACTGTGGACAAAGGTGTCAGTAATTGTGGAACGGTGTCTAACTGTGGACAAAGGTGTCAGTAATTGTGGAACGGTGTCGATAACTGTGGACAAAGGTGTCGATAACTGTGGACAAAGGTGTCGATAACTGTGGACAACGGTGTCGATAACTGTGGACAACGGTGTCGATAATTGTGGACAACGGTGTCGATAATTGTGGACAACGGTGTCGATAATTGTGGACAACGGTGTCGATAATTGTGGACAACGGTGTCGATAATTGTGGACAACGGTGTCGATAATTGTGGACAACAGTGTTGATAATTGTGGAACGGTGTCGATAATTGTGGACAACAGTGTCGATAATTGTGGAACTTTGTCATGTGATCTGATACACTAAGTAATCGTGAATCAACTCATTTTTTTCCAGTGGAAGTTTGAGTAATTATTCATGCACAATTTACACACTGAAAGTCTTTTCTACATTTGCAACGGCCAAAAGATCGTTAAGGTGTCAATAATTGTAGCCGCTGCGCTAGTATATTTACAAATTCGGTTGAATTTTTGTTCCCGCAGAACACTTTCTATTGAAAACAGAAGCTTTCTCTGTAACAGTTACTAGATGGGCGCTATGTCTGATTCCACAAAACACGCACAACACCTAAAACTTCATGTTTCATTATGCTAATGATTAAAGGGTAAAGCTTTGATAACCAGAAACATTTTTTGTGACAGAACATTTGTGCAATGCAACCTTTAGTAGCAAAAAACAACACTTAGATGTCTGACTTTGTTTAGCTGTGCATGTTTCTGGTATGGATGTTTCATGAACCAGTGCAGAAATTCTGCAATTTTGATCAAGCAGTTTCACAGCGAGCTTGCCAGTTTAATAGTGTCAGCATTGCTATGTGTCTAGATGTGCTTGCATTAAGCAAAACTGGTTTTGTTCACCTCTTTTAACTTTTCCTGCTGCTGCACTACCTTTTAAAAGGAGTCTGGAAAGATGTTTGAGTGGATGGAATGGGACTAATGTAGTTTAGGTAGTGTTGTAGTCAAGACCACCTAAACCAAGACCAAGACAAGACCAAGACTTTGAGGGCTTGAGATCAAGTTAAGACCAAGACCAAGGCAGGGCAAGACCAGGACCAGACCAGTGCGTGTGTGTGTGTGTGAGAAGTGGAGTGGGGGAGGGGTGACAGTCGTTAAGAGGAAGAGAATTTTCAAATTAGCAATGAATCACGCTATTGGTTGCATTTGAAGCAGGAAAATTTACACCCAATCACAGGAACGATGTTAACAAATAAATCAGTGTACAGGCAATTTAGTGAAATCCTCACAGTTGTGCTCTTGATGGATCTTGAAATAAAATCCCAAGTCCTCTATGTCTGAGACCAAGACAAGACTGAGTAAAAATGCGGTCGATTCTGAGACGAGATAGAGTTCCTCAAAAAATGGTCTTGAGGCAGGTCTCGAGTCCAAGACCAATCTCAAGTACTCCAACACTAGCAGGAGGTACTTAAATAGCTTTTTTCCCTATTGTTTCTTTGTGGGGTAGCATGATATTTGTGAGTGATATAAGATTCTTAGCATGGCCCTTATTCATCGTAGACAGTGTGAGGATGCAGTTTGAGCTGGTAAGAGCAGAAGGAGTGTTTGCAATAGCAATTTCCTGCTCTCTGCTCTGAAGCAAAATGAGGAGGCAAAACAGTGAAGCCATTCCTCTCAGAAAAAGCCTCTGTGTAAGACAGTCAAATCCCAGACTCCATTCTGGATCTCATGTCTTTGATAGTACATTTCTGTTCAGGAATGGACAGAGCCTGTGGTCATACAGAGGTGTGTATATCCAGCAGAGTGTATGGCCAGATGACTGTATAGCCAGAGGAAGACCCATTTTCGCTCTCTCTCACACACACACACACACACACACACACACACACACACAAAATATATATATATATATATATATATATATATATATATATATATATATATATATATACACAACCCCGATTCCCAAAAAGTTGGGACAAAGTACAAATTGTAAATAAAAACGGAATGCAATGATGTGGAAGTTTCAAAATTCCATATTTTATTCAGAATAGAACATAGATGACATATCAAATGTTTAAACTGAGAAAATGTATCAGTTAAAGAGAAAAATTAGGTGATTTTAAATTTCATGACAACAACACATCTCAAAAAAGTTGGGACAAGGCCATGTTTCCCACTGTGAGACATCCCCTTTTCTCTTTACAACAGTCTGTAAACGTCTGGGGACTGAGGAGACAAGTTGCTCAAGTTTAGGGAGAGGAATGTTAACCCATTCTTGTCTAATGTAGGATTCTAGTCGCTCAACTGTCTTAGGTTTTTTTCTGTCGTATCTTCCGTTTTATGATGCGCCAAATGTTTTCTATGGGTGAAAGATCTGGACTGCAGGCTGGCCAGTTCAGTACCCGGACCCTTCTTCTACGCAGCCATGATGCTGTAATTGATGCAGTATGTGGTTTGGCATTGTCATGTTGGAAAATGCAAGGTCTTCCCTGAAAGAGACGTCGTCTGGATGGGAGCATATGTTGCTCTCGAACCTGGATATACCTTTCAGCATTGATGGTGTCTTTCCAGATGTGTAAGCTGCCCATGCCACATGCACTAATGCAACCCCATACCATCAGAGATGCAGGCTTCTGAACTGAGCGCTGATAACAACTTGGGTCGTCCTTCTCCTCTTTAGTCCGAATGACACGGCATCCCTGATTTCCATAAAGAACTTCAAATTTTGATTCGTCTGACCACAGAACAGTTTTCCACTTTGCCACAGTCCATTTTAAATGAGTCTTGGCCCAGAGAAGACGTCTGCGCTTCTGGATCATGTTTAGATACGGCTTCTTCTTTGAACTATAGAGTTTTAGCTGGCAACGGCGGATGGCACGGTGAATTGTGTTCACAGATAATGTTCTCTGGAAATATTCCTGAGCCCATTTTGTGATTTCCAATACAGAAGCGTGCCTGTATGTGATGCAGTGCCATCTAAGGGCCCGAAGATCACGGGCACCCAGTATGGTTTTCCGGCCTTGACCCTTACGCACAGAGATTCTTCCAGATTCTCTGAATCTTTTGATGATATTATGCACTGTAGATGATGATATGTTCAAACTCTTTGCAATTTTACACTGTCGAACTCCTTTCTGATATTGCTCCACTATTTGTCGGTGCAGAATTAGGGGGATTGGTGATCCTCTTCCCATCTTTACTTCTGAGAGCCGCTGCCACTCCAAGATGCTCTTTTTATACCCAATCATGCTAATGACCTATTGCCAATTGACCTAATGAGTTGCAATTTGGTCCTCCAGCTGTTCCTTTTTTGTACCTTTAACTTTTCCAGCCTCTTATTGCCCCTGTCCCAACTTTTTTGAGATGTGTTGCTGTTATGAAATTTCAAATGAGCCAATATTTGGCATGAAATTTCAAAATGTCTCACTTTTGACATTTGATATGTTGTCTATGTTCTATTGTGAATACAATATCAGTTTTTGAGATTTGTAAATTATTGCATTCAGTTTTTATTTGCAATTTGTACTTTGTCCCAACTTTTTTGGAATCGGGGTTGTATATACACACACATACAGTGGGGCAAAAAAGTATTTAGTCAGCCACCAATTGTGCAAGTTCTCCCACTTAAAAAGATGAGAGAGGCCTGTAATTTTCATCATAGGTATACCTCAACTATGAGAGACAGAATGGGGGGAAAGAATCCAGGAAATCACATTGTAGGATTTTTAATGAATTAATTGGTAAATTCCTCGGTAAAATAAGTATTTGTTCACCTACAAACAAGCAAGATTTCTGGCTCTCACAGACCTGTAACAACTTCTTTAAGAGGCTCCTCTGTCCTCCACTCGTTACCTGTATTAATGGCACCTGTTTGAACATACTTACAGAAAACGTTTGACCTCTGTCATTGCCAACAAAGGGTTTATAACAAAGTATTGAGATGAACTTTTGTTATTGACCAAATACTTATTTTCCACCATAATTTGCAAATAAATTCTTTAGAAATCAGACAGTGTGATTTTCTGGAATTTTTTTCCCTCGTTCTGTCTCTCATAGTTGAAGTGTACCTATGATGAAAATTACAGGCCTCTCTCATCTTTTTAAGCGGGAGAACTTGCACAATTGGTGACTGACTAAATACTTTTTTGCCCCACTGTGTGTGTGTGTGTGTGTGTGTGTGTGTGTGTGTGTGTGTATATATATATATATATATATTAGGCAGTGTAACCTGACCTGGATCTCCTGAGCATAATATAGGTCAGTGTTTCTAGATTCCCATGAACAAGCTCCTCCCTTGTGTGGCTTTCTGTCTTTCATTCTCTTTGTACTGCAAGACTTTTTTGGGATCTCATCTCATTATCTCTAGCCGCTTTATCCTGTTCTACAGGGTCGCAGGCAAGCTGGAGCCTATCCCAGCTGCCTATGGGCGAAAGGCGGGGTACACCCTGGACAAGTTGCCAGGTCATCACAGGGCTGACACATAGACACAGACAACCATTCACACTCACATTCACACCTACGGTCAATTTAGAGTCACCAGTTAACCTAACCTGCATGTCTTTGGACTGTGGGGGAAACCGGAGCACCCGGAGGAAACCCATGCGGACACGGGGAGAACATGCAAACTCCCCACAGAAAGGCCCTTGCCAGCCACGGGGCTCGAACCCGGACCTTCTTGCTGTGAGGCGACAGCGCTAACCACTACACCACCGTGCCACCTTTTTTGGGATCTACCATATTATTAAAAACTCACTTTTTCAGTGCTTGTACACATACATTTGGGTCTCTGGAGTGCCTACGAACCCACAAACTCTGAAATAAGACACCCAGTCAGTTTCTTTTGGGCTGCCTAGATCGGAAAACGTGCTTCAGCAAGCCGTTCACATTTGGCTCCCCTTTCTATGTCACAAGGGGAGCTCATTAAGCTGATGCCACCCCTTCATCTGAGTATCTCCTCTCACGGCTTGAAAACTGCCTTTGTGAATCAATATTCATGAGGAAAGTGTGACCTGATTGGCCGGCAGAAGGGTGGGTGGAGTGAGCAGTGGTTCATTATCATTTAAAGGAACAGGCACTCAAACCGGCCATTCTGAACAGGGCAGTTTAGACAAGGTGAGAATGGAGCTGTGATGCTTTGTCCTTGTGGTATTTTGATCAAAACACGTCACAGACATTTCATTAAGACTTCAGGGAACTGTGTCAACTTGTGTAAAAGGGGTATAATACGTCACCTTTAATGCTTGTTGTAATATATGGTTGTGTAATTAGTAAAGTCGTTATATATGTCGCACTCAGAGCCAAAGCCACCAGCAGGGCCACTCATGTATTGCACACCAAGGTCCAGCACTCAGTCATGATTTATATTCTTGCTGAATCTGGAGATGTATTTTTGGCAGACATTGAGATCTTAATCATTTTAATTGTACTTTCTCATTCAGTTCTGATTGTAATCAGGTTGTACTAATAAATGTCATACTGCGTTAGAAAGGCATATAACTAGCTTTAAAGGTTAATTTACTCTGAATCTTGGTTGAACGCACTGCCGAACGGGACACATGTGCACCCTGGGTGATGGCAAGCTGTAAATGATGCTTGGGACATCTGTAACTTTTATTTTTGTGCTCCCTGATGAATCATTGCTCCCTAGCGACGGCTAGATACCGAACACTAGATAATGACTGAAAAAGGCACTCAGCTCTGTATTAACTCTACATCCTGGATGCAGAGTCACCATTCTGAATTTATAATGCTGTATTAAGAGCCTCACTGAGGTCATGCCTACGGTGAGTTATAGTAGGACATGGCCTGTCTTGTGGCCTCTCTCTTGAGTGCTGACGCTCTTCGACCCCTGGTGGGTGTCATGGCTCCTCCAGGTGGCTCAGTTGTGGCAGCAGTGTGGCGCCTGGCTGATGATTGATGCTGTGCTGTGTCTCTGTTTGTCTGATCTCCTGAACCTATCAATCGTCAGACTAATAAGTCCCAACACAGGTGCAACACAGGTACTGAGGTCCAGCCCATGCCAAGCTCACACTGACTGGTCTCTTTCCAGACAATAGTGAGCCAAGAGATGCAAATGTCCAACAGATTCACCATAAGAAAACCAAAGATATAGTGCTCATCATGGATCCCTGAACATATGGATCCATGAGAGTACGCCGTATGCGTTTTGGCTGCCGCTTCTCACTGGAGCTTTTTGCTTTTCTTTTTTTTTCTTTGTTTGTGTAGTTTGGTGTTTGAGTGTTTTGTCCGCCGGTTGTGGCGTGGCTCCGGACCCAGTTTTGGCGTCGGTTTCCTTCAGGCCTTGGTGTGCCATGGGAGGTGCTTGTGCTCCTCGCTATGGACTGCAATGGGCTCGTTGCTCTTTTTGGCATCGGGGTTGTCCAGCATTCTGTGCAGCGGTGTTTTTGTGCTTGGTGTGGTGTTCTGAGCGACGTTGCCTGGTGGCGTCGTGGAATCTGTACGGGTAGTTTGGGACATGCTGGCACTTTGTGTGACGGTGCTTCTGTGCTCCTTTGTGGATCCACGCCGCAGTGTTCTGGGCAATGTTTCCCGGTGGCGTCGCAGCAGCTGTGCAGGCGGTGTGGGATTAATCTTCGTGCGCCTGGTGGGACTGTGGTAGCTACGCCATTGGAATTGCATCCTGGCCCTCTTCTGATGCACTCTCTTTTTTTTTTTTTTTCTTTTCCAAATTGTAAAGCGACCTCGGGTGTGAGAAAGGCACTATATAAATTGAACTGATGATGATAATAATAATAATAATAATTATTATTATTATTATTATTATTATTATTATTATTATTTATATGAATGTTGTATGGATGCTTAGTAGGTGTGAACTCAGCCATCATGTATAATCTATATGCTGTTTAGCCAGGGATTAAGATGAGGCACGCAAATTGGAATATTTATCTGATGCCTGCTTTGAATCCATTCTGCTTATTTACTTTCCGTCTCATGTTTGCACATGTGGTGGGAGTATAGATTCATTACACATACACTCACCAGCCACTTTGTTAGGAACATATTCTTGATTCTAAGGTTCCTGTTCTTGGCTGCAGGACTGGAACCCAATGTGGTCTTCTGCTGTTGCATGCTGAGATGCTTTTCTGCTCACCACGGTTGTAAAGAGTTGCTATGAGTTGCCTTCCTGGCAGCTCGACCCAGTCTGGCCATTTTCCTCTGACCTCTCTTATCAACAAGACATTTCCACCCACAGAACTGTCACTCAGTCAGTGTTTTTTTTTTTTTTTCTCACCATTCTGTGTAAACTCTAGAGACTGTTGTGTGTGAAAACCCCAGGAGATCAGCAGTTTCTGAAATACTCAAACCAGTCTGTCTGGCTCAAACCAACACCCATGCCACAGTGAAAGTCACACTTTGAGATGACAATTTTTCCCGTTCTGATGTTTGAAGTGAGCACTAACTGAAGCTCTTGATTTGTAGTTGCATGATCTTATGCATTGTGCTGCTGTCGAGGGATCGTCTGATTAGAGAACTGCATAAAACAGCAGGTGTGCCTAATAAAGTGACCAGTGTGTGTAAATTGACTCAAATCATATAATTAACTTCTTCCAGTTTGTGTGCTGATTGATATGTCATGCCCTGTGACTAAAATAGGCTAAAATAGACTTTCACAAGTTTGCTGTGCCTGCTCATACAGTATACAGTGCCCTCCACAATTATTAGCACCCTGACTTATGAAGATCAACACACTACTTCATCATTTGTTTTTTTTTGTGTGTGTGTGTGTGTTCTCTTATCTTTCCAATGTTGATGGATGACTAAGGGAATTTGGCATCTGTGTGTCACCTCTTATTTGTTCCCCAGTTAATCAGGAAGTCATGGATTACAGCTCGAAAGTTCCTACACACTCCAATCAACTCAAACCTGTACAATTTAAATGGGAAAAGTGCTTCAGTTACATTGTGTTAACTGTAATTCCCAGGGGTGCCAATAATAATGGCACACGTGTTTTTATAGAAAATAATTATTTCTTGATGAGGGATTTTTTTTTTCTCTGAATGCATTGATTTCAATTAAAGGTTGGATTTTTTTCTCATTTTTTCAGTGTGAGATGAAGCGACTTCACCAAAAAGTGGATTTTTTTCCCCGAACCATTTTACATATGCACATAGATGATGATATATGGGAAGTATTTCACTTCTCCAGTATTTACCGGTACCAGATGACTAGGGGAAAAAATGTTCAGTTATTGAGTGTTAGCATTTTGCCACCTATAAGGGTTGAACAAATGGATGACAAACCACGCTGCCTAGTAGCACTTTTACATGCTAAAATCTGTTAAAGCATGATGCATTTTTCACACTTTTTCTCTGTGTGAAAGGGTACCATGGGCGACACAGGCAGGCCTGTAGCGTGCTTAACTCTGGAAAAATGTAATGAAGTCTATAAATCTTGTAATTTACTGGTGACAGAAGGTACGATGAGTAATACTGTGACTACTATAATGTGCACCAGCTAGAGAGTGAGAGACGGGGCCATTTTAAAGACCTATATACTATTTTGTCTTTAAAAAAAAAAAAAGAAGTGAAGAAGAACTTTACTCATCACATGCTTGTGAAATTCCTCTCTGGATTTAACCCATCTGAAGCAGTGAACATGAGCAATGAGCACGCACACACGTACATACCCAGAGCAGTGGGCAGCCATGCTAACAGCGCCCGGGGAGCAGTTGAGAATTAGGTGTCTCGCTCAAGGGCACCTCGGCCCAAGGCCGTCCCATATTAACCTAACCGCATGTCTTTGGGAGAAACCGGAGCACCCGGAGGAAACCCACACAGACACGGGAAGAACATGCAAGCTCCACACAGAAAGGCCCTCGCCAGCCACTGGGCTCGAACCCAGGACCTTCTTGCTGTGAGGCGACCGCGCTAACCACTACACCACCGTGCTTTACGCTTTCTAAGGTGAAAAAGCTTCAGTGGAAGATAATTGTTCTGCCTTCATTAGATTTATGAAAGGACAGTTCACTGTTTTCACCTACATTCTCTGTAGTTATTTGTGTCCCACAAATGAATGTAGGTGACCTGTTCACTGAGCTGGAAACAGCTCTGATCGTGTCTATGCTCGCGGTCCGTGCGTTCCACTTGGTGGAGCTGGTCAAGATGCTGAAATTTCATCTCCACGAAACAGTAACATGGTCTACTACAGTATGATTGCCTTGCTGGTTAATCCCAGTAAGGCGTAATCAATTGAACCCTTATGTAATCAATTGAACCCTTATCGATGGAAATCTTCCCCAATTTTCCCTCTCACTAAGCTCTACCTGCATGAGGTTTAGATGTCCAGCCCACTAGCCTGTCTGAGTTCACCTTCTGTGGAAGAGAAGCGAATGATATGCAGATATCAGCAATACGCTGGCCTTCTTCGACCTGCTTTCTCCTCTGCTTTAGAGATCACTACCTACCTTCCAGAATATCCAGTTCAAGGGTGTGAATGTGTGTGAATGCCTTTGTTTTTGGGTACTGACTCTGGCCATGAACTCCTGAATGAATTGTCAGTACACACCCACTAGCAAAAGAAATGTCGCTTGTGATGCATGCTGTTTGTCTTTTGTGGACATTTAGTGACGGCTACTGTTGTCGCTTGTGAATGTGTGCTGTCCAGCAGGTTTTATAAGTTAGTAGCAGCTAAAATATACAGCTTACAGTACTTCCCACTATATGATTTATACACATCATGTAAAGTTTGATTTGCAGGATACATGTTAGGCTTTGTACTAGCTTTCTTGGTAGATTAGCAAAACAAGCTAACTTCTGTACATTACCTACACACACTCTCCAGAGAGCTCTGTTACTTTCTTCCAAGCTTTATTCATTTTTTAAAAAATATTGTCTCTAGGGCGGCGTGGTGGTGTAGTGGTTAGCGCTGTCGCCTCACAGCAAGAAGGTCCGGGTTCGAGCCCCGTGGCCGGCGAGGGTCTTTCTGTGTGGAGTTTGCATGTTCTCCCCGTGTCCGCGCGGGTTTCCTCCGGGTGCTCCGGTTTCCCCCACAGTCCAAAGACATGCAGGTTAGGTTAACTGGTGACTCTACTGTAAATTGACTGTAGGTGTGACTGAGTGTGAATGGTTGTCTGTGTCTGTCAGCCCTGCGATGACCTGGCGACTTGTCCAGGGTGTACCCCGCCTTTCGCCCGTAGTCAGCTGGGATAGGCTCCAGCTTGCCCGTGACCCTGTAGAAGGATAAAGCAGCTAGCGATAATGAGATGAGAATGAGATTTTTGTGTTATACGCTAGTTACAGGTGGGGAATTGAAGAAATGCCAGATCATATAGGACCATAGGATTGGTTCACAGAATCGAGCTAATCATGTAATTAAAACTACTCACTGGTCACTTTATTAGGTAAACCCATATGTTTTATGCAGTTCTCTAATCAGCCGATCCCTTGACAGCAGCACAACACAAACTCATGCAGATACAAATCAAGAGCTTCAGTTAATGTCCACTTCAAACATCAGAATGGGAAAAATTGTGATCTCAAAGTGTGACTTTCACTGTGGCATGGGTGTTGGATTGAGCCAGATGGACTGGTTTGAGTATTTCAGAAGCTGCTGATCTCCTGGGGTTTTCACACACAACAGTCTCGAGAGTTTACACAGAATGGTGTGAAAAACAAAAAACACTGAGTGAGCGACAGTTCTGTGGGTGGAAATGCCTTGTTGATAGGAGAGATCAGAGGAAAACAGCCAGATTGTTTTGAGCTGGGGCAGCACGGTGGTGTAGTGGTTAGTACTGTCACCCCACAGCAAGAAGGTTCTGGGTTCGAGCCCAGCTCTGTGTGGAGTTTGCATGTTCTCCCCATGTCCGCGTGGGTTTCCTCCGGGTGCTCCGGTTTCCCCCACAGTCCAAAGACATGCAGGTTAGGCTAATTGGTGACTCTAAATTGACCCGTGAGTGTGAATGGTTGTCTGTGTCTCTGTGTCAGCCCTGCGATAACCTGGCGACTTGTCCAGGGTGTACCCCACCTCTCGCCCATAGTCAGCTGGGATAGGCTCCAGCTCGCCTGCGACCCTGTAGAACAGGATAAAGCGGCTACAGATAATGGATGGATGGATGGTTTGAGCTAGGGTGGCACGGTGGTGTAGTGGTTAGCACTGTCACCTCACAGCAAGAAGGTTCTGGGTTTGAGCCGAGTGGCCGACAGGGGCCTTTCTGTGTGGACTTTGCATGTTCTCCCCGTGTGTGCATGGGTTTTCTTCGGGTGCTCTGGTTTTCCCAACAGTCCAAAGACATGCAGGTTAAGTTTAAATTGACCGCAGGTGTGAGTGTGAATAGTTGTTTGTCTCTATGTGTCAGCCCTGTGATGATCTGATGACTTGTCCAGGGTGTACCCCGCCTCTCACCCATAGTCAGCTGGGATAGGCTCCAGCTTGCCCGCGACCCTGCACAGGATAAGCGGTTATGGATAATGGATAGATGGTG
Source organism: Neoarius graeffei (assembly GCF_027579695.1). Taxonomy (NCBI): domain Eukaryota; kingdom Metazoa; phylum Chordata; class Actinopteri; order Siluriformes; family Ariidae; genus Neoarius; species Neoarius graeffei. The sequence continues at coordinate 41,560,104 of NC_083577.1, forward strand.
TGAACTACCAGGAAGGATATAGTAACTCATATAATCACTCTTTACAACCGTGGTGAGCAGAAAAACATCTCAGCATGCAACAGCAGAAGACCACATCGGGTTCCACTCCTGCAGCCAAGAATAGGAATCTTAGAATCGACAAGAAGTTCCTATTAAAGTGGCCAGTGACTGTAATTTGCATAGAATGGAAAAAAATCGCAATTCACATGCCATTTGTTCCAATGTCACTGAAATCACAGCTCAGTTTTGTGCACGTACATAGAAAATGAATGGTCGATTCTCGCTTTGTCACTTGTTAGAGTAACACTTCAAACTGTGATGTGCACCTAATGTGTGGTACGTGCAAGCTGGTGTAGTATTTTGTGTACTCCAGCATCTCTTTTATTTGGACAGCATTATCTGCTCTTAAACACATGCCTTGAGGCAGCTATGACAGGACAAGTTTCCAGCCACCCAAAAGCAAGACTCCAGCAGTATGCGGTAAAAATGCACTCTCTCTCCTCATGTAGCTCTGCTTCTCTTTCTATCTGGATGGTCGCTTTTATTTATAAAGGTCAGCAGGTTTATGTATCTAAATCCGCATTCTGGCGACATTCCGTTTATGACTTCCCTATGAATGGGAACCCGAGGTGTAATATACAGTATTTGGGGTGCAGTCTGTGCACGGCTCTCGTTACTCTGTTCCGTCTGTGTCCCACTGTGCTCTTGACTCTGGAAAGCTGGAGGAAATCGACATATCACACACGCAGAAGAGGCAGATGAAACTTATTGTGAATCCCAGCCAATGCTGTATTGCACTGCCAGTGAGTCATTTGTATTGCCACTGGTTGATTCTTCCTCCTCCTCATCCTCCTGGTCTCGCGCCTTTGCTACTGGTTCAGTACACCCTCAAAGATTTGTGTATGTGGGTGGCCCACATTTGTGAGCATGGATGGTGGTGGATTACATTAGCCAGACACTGCTGTTTACTGTTCTGTCATTATTTAACTTCTGTCTTCATTAGTTCAGTATATTCATGAGCAACGGTACACCATCTGCAAATGACTAGGATCTAACATCTACGATATTAAAGTGATTTCTTTCAAAATATCTTTGATTTAGTTGCATTTGTATGTATCAGTAATGGTCATATTGCCTATTGTTCTGTGATGAGTAACCAGGCTAGTAGCTCTTATAACGTCACATATTACCTATCGTATAGCAAAACATATTTAAAATTCAGACTTTGAGTGTGCTCGTTTGTTAATGTTTTTACAGTATGTGGGCTGCTTGAGCATTTGCAGAAGTTTGGCACCAACATAAAACTGAATTATTGTGCTCCAGTAATATATGGTCTCTAGACAAAAACACAATTATGGTAGCAAGCAGATATTATCAATTTGTAGCCACCTGGAAACCTCCACTCTGAGCACAGCTAAGAGACAGTACTGAGAAATTCTAGCACTGATGCTGATACAGTGAGGAGAAATAAGTATTCGGACACTTTTGTTATTGTTATTTTACAACCCCAAATCAGAAAAAGTTGGGACAGTATGTTGAAATTAAAATTGAAAGCATCCATCCATCACCGCTTATCCTGTGCAGGGTCGCAGGCAAGCTGGAGCCTATCCCAGCTGACTATGGGCAAAAGGTGGGGTACACCCTGGACAAGTCGCCAGATCATCACAGGGCTGACACATAGACACAGACAACCATTCACACCTACGGTCAATTTAGAGTCACCAGTTAACCTAACCTGCATGTCTTTGGACTGTGGGGGAAACCGGAGCACCCGGAGGAAACCCACGCGGACACGGGGAGAACATGCAAACTCCACACAGAAAGGCCCTCGCCGGCCACGGGGCTCGAACCCAGGACCTTCTTGCTGTGAGGTGACAGCGCTAACCACTACACCACCGTGTCACCTAAAACTGAAAACAATTATTTGTAAACAAGCTTTGACCTGCATTGCACTCAAAACAATACAACAGCACATTGTTGTTTTACCTCATGAATTTTTTTTTTTTTCAAAATAAACACATTTCAGTTTTGATTATCGCAACACATTTCACACATTTGTTGGGCATTTCCCACTTTATAATGTTGTCTTTTCTTCTCACAATGCTTAAAAGAGGTTTAGGGACGGAAGACACCAAGTGATGAAATGTTTCAGGTGTTATTTTGTCCCATTTTTTTCTGCAAACAGGTCTTAAAGGTGGGGTATGAGATTTTTTTCAGGAGTATTTTTTACCATATTGCTTGAAAAGCTCCTCACACCCATGTTGCAAGCAGTACAATAGAAGGTTTGACCCAAAAACTAAATATTTTAATCCAGTCTGCAGTGTAAAATAAAGGAAAAACGCCATCAAATCCTATCGAGGTACCACCTCAAAATGATTGGATACTGACACGTCAATCAGACTGAAGCCCGCGAGCAGCCCGTCCCTTCTGTGTGTGTGTGTGTGTGTGTGTGTGTGAGAGAGAGAGAAAGCAGCCCCTCCCCCAACCCACGCGCTCCCCCCAACCCCCTCCCCCAACCCCGTATGGCCTCCATGATTTTTAATGACAGCACCAAGTCTTCTAGGCATGGAATGAACAAGTTGGCGACATTTTGCAACATCCATCTTTTTCCATTCTTCAACAATGACCTCTTTTAGTGACTGGATGCTGGATGGAGAGTGATGCTCAACTTGTCTCTTCAGAATTCCCCATAGGTGTTCGATTGGGTTCAGATCAGGAGACATACTTGGCCACTGAATCACTTTCACCCTGTTCTTCTTCGGAAATCCAACAGTCGCCTTAGATGTGTGTTTAGGATCATTGTCATGTTGGAAAAGTGCACGACGACCAAGGGCACAGAGTGATGGTAGCATCTTCTTTTTCTGTATAGAGCAATACGTCTGTGAATTTATGATGCCATCAGTGAAATGCAGCTCTCCGACACCAGCAGCACTCATGCAGCCCCACATAAGGACACTGCCACCACCATGTTTCACTGTAGGCACCAGGCATTTTTCTTTGTATTCCTCACCTTTGCGACGCCATACAGTTTCCAAAAACATTTATCTTGGGCTCATCACTCCAGAGTATAGAGTCCCAGTAGTCTTCATCTTTGTCATCACGGGCCCTGGCAAACTCTAGGTGGGCTTTTTTTGTGCCTGGGCTTTAGGAGAGGCTTCTTTCATGGACGGCATCCATGCATGCCATTCCTCTGCAGCGTACGCCGTATTGTGTCACGGGAAATAGTCACCCCAGTTTGGCTTTCTACTTCTTTAGATAACTGCAGTGAACTTGCATGCCAATTTTCTTCAACCCTTCTCGTCAGAAGATGCTCCTGTCGAGGTGTTAACTTCCGTGGACGACCTGGACGTCTCTGTGAGATGGTTGCAGTTCCATCTTTTTTAAATTTTTGCACCACTTTTGCTACAGTATTCTGACTGATAAGTAAAGCTTTGCTGATCTTCTTGTAGCCTTCACCTTTGTGGTGTAAAGAAATTATTTTCTTTGGGGAATTCTGAAGAGACAAGTTGAGCATCACTCTCCATCCGGCGTCCAGTCACTAAAAGAGGTCATTGTTGAAGAATGGAAAAAGACTGATATTGCAAAATGTCGCCAACTTGTTCATTCCATGCCTAGAAGACTTGGTGCTGTCATTAAAAATCATGGAGGCCATCCAAAGTACTGGATATAGTAGTTTTTGTTGTGTGGTGTGCTCATTTTTGCACCACCTTAATTTGAGTAAAACTGAAAAAATGTGTAATCTAAGTTTATATTATTAACCTTACTTTCACATTATAAGTTAAACAGATGTTGTATTAAACTTTGTCTTGTCAACATTTTGGAAATTGTTTGTGTTCATTGAGATATTGTTTAAAATGAGAATTGTTTAAAAAGGGGGTGTACTCATTTACGCTGAGCACTGTATACACCTCCAGTGCATATATCCATTTATACTTGCACACATAATGTCTTTTGTCTTTGCACTTATAAACATGAGCAAAATGTCTGTGTTCATAAGAATAATTAACAGTTATTCCATGAAATCAAGTCGTATGTGATGATCCGAGGCGATAAACCATGTATGATGAGATTGAGTGGAATAACTGTTTTGTTCTATCAACAAGGGCGGCACGGTGGTGTAGTGGTTAGTGCTGTCGCCTCACAGCAAGAAGGTCCTGGGTTCGAGCCCCGGGGCCGGCGAGGGCCTTTCTGTGTGGAGTCTGCATGTTCTCCCCATGTCTGCGTGGGTTTCCTCCGGGTGCTCCGGTTTCCCCCACAGTCCAAAGACATGCAGGTTAGGTTAACTGGTGACTCTAAATTGACCGTAGGTGTGAATGTGAGTGTGAATGGTTGTCTGTGTCTATGTGTCAGCCCTGTGATGACCTGGCGACTTGTCCAGGGTGTACCCCGCCTTTCGCCCGTAGTCAGCTGGGATAGGCTCCAGCTTGCCTGCGACCCTGTAGAACAGGATAAAGCAACTAGAGATGATGAGATGAGGTTCTATCAACATTCACTGGATTTTGAGAAACAGACTGTGGAAATTCGGACGGGTGGGTGGAGCACAGAAGGACGGCAGGCCAGAACTGAGTTAAAAAAAAAAACCTCTTTATTGGCACTTTTCAGTGATTTTTAACTTCTCCCAGCCACACACGCGCACACACACACAGGTCGTCTGATTGGGGAGAGAGCTCTCTCCTCTGCCCTCTCTCTCTCCTTATATAGGGCACGGTCACTGGGGAAGACACACAAACACACGTTAACTCACATCAAGTGCAGTGATTCTGCCACTTACCTTCCCTGACTCTGCCCTCCAGTCACAGACCGACGCTTGACCACGCCCCCGCTGCCACATACCCCCACTGCCCGACTCAGGCCACTCAGCCATCCGGCCTGCAGCTGATTCCCCCCCCTCCCCCCCTTGACGGGAGAGGAAGTCCGCCACGACCATCTACGCCCCTGGCCTGTGGATCACCTTGAAGTTAAAGGGCTGGAGTGCCAGATACCAACGGGTGATCTGCGCATTGGCATCCTTCATGCAGTGGAGCCACTGGAGGGGCGCATGGTCCGAACAGAGGGTGAAAGGGCGTCCCAGCAGGTAGTAGCGGAGGGTGAGGACCGCCCACTTGATGGCTAAGCACTCTTTTTCTATTGTGCTGTAGCGCCCCTCACGCACCGACAGCTTTCTGCTGATGTACAGCACAGGGCAATCCTCCACCTCCTGGGACAGAACAGCCCCCAGCCCTCTGTCCGACGTGTCCGTCTGCAACATAAAGGGGAGAGAAAAGTCAGGGGAGTGTAACAGTGGCCCCTCACACAGTGCAGCCTTCACCTCAGAGAAAGCCCGCTGGCATTGCTCCATCCACTGGACCGGATCTGGTGCCCCCTTTTTAGTGAGATCTGTCAGCGGGCTGGTGACGTCCGAATAATTAGGTATGAACCTACGATAGTAGCCAGCCCCAGGAACTGTCTCACCCCCTTTTTGGTCTTGGGCCTCAGGCAGGCCGCAATCGCTGCTGTCTTATTAATTTGGGGATGCACCTGCCCATTGCCCAAGTGGAAGCCCAGATACCGTACTTCCACCCGCCCAATCACACACTTCTTCGGGTTGGCCGTGAGACCCGCTCGCCTCAGCGACCCAAGGACGGCCCTCAGGTGTTGTAGATGCCGCGGCCAGTCATTACTATAGATTATAATATCATCTAAGTATGCGGCTGCATAGGTGGCGTGGGGGCGGAGGACCCTGTTCATAAGCCGCTGGAACGTAGCGGGTGCCTCAAACAACCCAAAAGGAAGTGTGACAAATTGATGTAAGCCAAACGGTGTGGAAAAGGCCGTTTTTCCTCGGGATAGTGGAGTCAAGGGGATCTGCCAATATCTCATCTCATTATCTCTAGCCTCTTTATCCTGTTCTACAGGGTCGCAGGCAAGCTGGAGCCTATCCCAGCTGACTACGGGCGAAAGGTGGGGTACACCCTGGACAAGTCGCCAGGATCTGCCAATATCCCTTTGTTAAATCCAGTGTCGAATAAAAGCGAGCTGTGCCTAGTCGATCCAGCAACTCGTCAATACGAGGCATTAGGTACGCATCGAATTTAGACACCGTGTTGACTGTTCTATAGTTCACACAGAACCGGACCGACCCGTTGGCCTTGGGAACCAAGACCACCGGGCTGCTCCAGTCACTGTGGGACTCCTCGACGATGCCCATTTCGAGCATGGCCTCGAGTTCTTCCCAAGCCACTTTTTTCTTGTGTTCGGGTAGCCTGTAAGGGCGGCTGCGCACTACCACCCCCGGGGGCATCTCAATGTAGTGTTCTATGAGGCGGGTGCGGCCGGGCAGGGGCAAGAACATGTCTGAAAATTCGGTCTGCAACTGGGCAAACTCCATGAGTTGGGTCGGGGAGAGGTGGTCTCCACAGGGGACCGGAGAGGTAAGCGAGGTCAATGTCCCTTTTTGAACCTCCAGCCCCAGCTCTGCCTTCTCCAGAACCAACGACACCAATGCCATGGGGACCTCCTCGTTCCAGAGTTTGAGCAGATTGAGGTGGTAAATCTGTAGCGCCCCACCCCTGTCCGTTCACCTCAAACTCAGTCAACGTCCCCGACTTGCCGTGTGACCTCAAAGGGTCCTTGCCACTTGGCGACCAATTTGAATCTCATTAAAAAATCTCATTGAAGAATATGCCAAAGGGTCTGTACCACAACTGTCATGATGTCTTCAAGCTTCTGCAAATCAATTTTGTAAAGAAACCGACCCAATACCCTATGTGCACGCCGGAACGTGACGTAATTTCCGCTAAAATGTCAGGATGGTTGTAAACATCCGGTAGCCATTGAAAGCGCACACTGTGCTGTCCATAACTGCCAACACTCCCGTTTTTTTCCGGGTTTCTCTTGTATTTCAGACCCACCTCTACATGTACTAAACATGATGTGTAAACAGACAAAATTATCCTTTCAACAACGTGCGGACAGCAGGTCTAACCACTGCTGTGTGCCGTTCTGCACAGCATCAACTAGGTCCAATTCTCACCTGAGCTTCCATACTTTTCCAAAGGACTCAGAATTGCAGAAACAGTGGGTTGTTAAGATCAGGAGAGATCATTTTATCGTCATGAGTACTTCCCAAGTGTGTTTGCGACACTTTGTATACGTATAAGAGTTGGAGCCATATGTTAATAAAGAAGTTAAGATGACAGGACAGATTTAAGTTAGAACATGCAGTTTGAAGAATAGCTGAGGTGGACTATTTTCTGCTTTTGAGCCATAGAGGTACATGATAATAGCTCGAACTGTAAAACAAACTCCCATTTGTTTACTATAGACCAAATAGCCTGCTCATGATTCCCACTCAGCTACTCAGCTGCATTTGGCTACCAACATCTTTGCCTATGGTTATCAAAGTAAGAGCAAGGGTAAAAAGGGTAGAACTTATATTGAACTAACTTTTGAACATGTTCAACAGAACTTTGAAGGTGACACTGAACAGAACTTTGAACGTGTCATTTTAACCAGTCCTACTCTCAGCTGGTGCGGCGTATCTGTTTTCTTCATAGATCTGTAGCAGTGGGCCCTCACTGTTCTCTCGTTAGCCTTATTTTTGCCCGATACTTCCATCAGAAATACAAACACCGTTTTAAAAAAATAGGCATTTCTAGTAACATGGTTAAACTGAACCAGGACGGTTTGGTTCGTGACCAAAAGACAACAGTCACATCACTAGGCTGCCATCTCAGGCTAGCTAGAATTAACGTTAGCGTCAGTGACTTACCTTCAAAATTGCAGAGGTAGGATGAAACATAGAACCTGAAACCCTTTTCAAGTTTACTCTGCGGCATTGTACTTGATGCTCTGACGATACGACGCACATTGTTAACAGTAAACTTTGGTAACTCCAAGAGGCACCTTGTGAACTTCATGGATTCAGCCATAACACCGGCACTTCCGCATACCGACCGGAAATATCGTACCATCCTTACACCAAACGAGGAAGTGATGCATGCACCGAGGCCATTCTATAAAATAAGTTATTTGACTCGACCTTCACACACACGTTGGGCCATTCATTTTTAACCCTGCTGATTGCAAATGGATTTTAAAGGAGAACTGAAATCATTTTTAAACTTGCTTTATTTCTTAATTAACGTGTTATTCAATTATGTTTTCGGTTTTAGTAACCTTATATCGTGACTCGTATTGGCAACTAATTGCAATTAAATATTATACTTATCAGCCTATTCGGTTTTTAGCCATGTTGAATTTAGTTTGTTTGATCCACGGCAGGCGTCGCTTATCCGTGCGATCTTCACGAGACTTGTACAAGACTTCGAAACATGAAGCGTCAGCCAGGTGTCAGTGCCGCCATTTTGAAAACTGTTTTCCAAACGAAATATTGCACAAAAATGAGTTTAAATGACGATTACTGCCTACTTTTTTCAAACTTTCCTGATTGCTATCAAAACAAACAAAACTTCCAGCTTGATTACGTCAGCATTCGAAGGAGGGCGCACGCGTCTTTTGACAACGTTGGCGGATGTTGGTCACTTTGATTTCCGCTGTACATTTTACTTCTGTCCTATGAAGTCTCGCACAGGTCTCAACGAATCTTGTTTACGGCCATTACTTTGACATATGGACTGATATATTACATAGCATATTTCAAACACTCATAACTTGCTATAGCAGCGACAAAATAGCTGTCAGAAATGCATTCTTATTAGCCTGGCAAGCCAGACTAAATGTGAATATTTAGTCTGGCCTCGATCCTTAGACATTTCCGAAGGGGGTGGGAGGAACAAACCGCGGTCTTTCAAACTGTCTCTGTGCGTATCGGCCAACGCTCTGACCAATCAGCGCAACAGTGACTGTGACGTAGTCAGAGCGACAGAAAGCAGTGGGGGAGACCTTGAAATAAATAATTTTTCAAAATGCGTATTAATTAATAAACAGGTTCTAGATATTAAGAAGTTTGGAGATAATGACTACAAGTTTGGAGTCTGTACCACATACACTCATTTTTTTTCCAAGTGTTTTTCAAGGGTTTGCTTAAACTGCTTTTGAGAGTTTTTATTTAGTGGTGTTTGGTGAAATAATTTCCCTTAAATTTAAAATAACGGGAAAATAAGAAACAATCAAAAAGTAATGTTTCAAAACTGTTTATTAATTCTTCGTACTGCACAAACTAGCCCCATCCTTTTGGCTACGAGCGGAGCCAGCTGGTAGATCAGACTTTTGCCATAGCCGGTCGGCAAAACAGCGAAAACGTCCTTCTTGAAAAGGAATGAGCGGAGAGCCTCTTCCTGCTCATGTTTCAACGAAAACTCCAAGTCTAATTCTTCTAAAACTGATTCCAAAGCGGAGTCAAACGCGTGCTGTTCACTAGCCATAGCCATCTTTCCTGCTGTGCTTTCTCCAGCGTCACGCAGCTTTGTCGTCACTCCTGCAAAAGCCCGCCCAAAGAATCCAAACAAAAACCTTGGGTTGTGATTGGCGGGCACGATTTGATGCCCGGGGTGTTTTTGTTTATATGGTGCGAGGCTAGACCCACTCGCTAGGCAAAAATATTTTTGGCTGCTAGGCGGGTGGGTCTAGTTTACTAGGCTACATTCTTATATTTAATAAAATGAGATAAATAAAAATTTGATGATAAAAAAATTTGCTTTCAGTTCCCTTTAAGGACTCGTTGTACTGATGACAGCAGTAAAAAGAATAGGTGTTTAGCGGCTGGTGAGTTTGGGAACTGTGGTCGTGGATGTGAGTATATGGACCTGTGTGTGTGTGTGTGTGTGTTCTGTCAGATCAGTGCTTATTGTGCCACCCACTAGAATACTTAGTTAACCTGCTGCCTACCTCCAGCCCACCATAAAGTACATAGTGCACACGCATGGCCTCAGAGCTTGTGGGCAGGTAGAAGAGGAGGAAGAGGTGGAGGAAGCGCAAGAGAAGGCCTGTTTCAGAAGAGCCTACTTGCAGGTTAGTGCAGATGACAGGAGCAGGGCATGTTGTGTTCTCAATCTCTTTTTCCCCTTCTTTTAGCTATCTTTACTCTCTATATAATCCAGCCATTGTGTTCTCTCTCCAGTATAGTCCCAGAGAGCAGATCCATTATTGTGGTAAATCCCAGCTGCTCTCGGAGTCTGTACTAGAGGGAACATACTGTAGTACTGTATTTTCATGCAGCGGCTTCCTTTCCTGCGTTGTGGGCAGATGTGCCCTCTCCCTACATTTTTCTCGAATGCATCCTGGGTAAAGCTGTGAAGATTCAGCTGCAATCTCCGATATCAACGAGCTTGCAGGGAAAAGATGCCCATCTTTTAAGTGCAGCCTCCTGGGGCTTGCGGCTTTTCCGAGGCGCGTGCGAAGAAAAGCTGACATTGAAAGACTGAGCTACAGCGCGAGAGTGGTCGATACATCATCTTACTGTATCTTCAACAGGGCCCTTGGGACCTTACCAGAGGAGTCAGTGAATAAATGAAGGAGCTCGATGAAGAGTAACTTAATTTATTGTTTATTGCCATCTCTACTTTAACTCTATATCGATTCCTTTTGGTCGGGTTGTCAAGTAGTTTCACGTTTCCATATCAAATAAGCTGACCGGACGAGCAAGTTAGATGATTGCTCATAAATTAGTTTGCTGATTGTAATGATTCCAAATCTGTTAACATCAATAACATCAGCCATGACCGAAAAAGCATTGCATCCTACTCCAGACTCGCGCTGCCTCATTACTCATGAAGTATGACTCAGATATTTAACTACAGGATAATCGAAGATCTATATTCTTTGCAAGAACACTTTGCTAAGAGAGCACATTTTTTTTTTCTTTTTAAAGCAGTACCTCTAATTAAGTCAGCATGGTAGGGCTAACTAGACTAAATGGTATTACTGTAATCTTTTCCGTGTATCACGATGCCCTTTTGTGAATGACTGAAACGTTATACCGTGTCTGCATTGGCTTGGAGTAAGTCCAGCTCCAGTCACTGGGTGCTTCTCATTAAGGATACAGGTTTAGTAGGGGCCTCTGGACAGCCATTCACTCCTCTGCTCCTGCTTATTAAAGGCAAGCAGCATGAGCTGGTGGGATTGAAGTGCACCACTTATAACCTTCCCGAAAAAGCAGCAGACATCTAACAATGGCATCGATTTTTTTTTTTTTTTAATAAGCAGAGTGTGGCATGGTACCAGAGCCGTGAACCCAGTGCAGAGAGAGAATAGTGTGGGTACTGCACCGGTATAACGCATGCAACAGTTATTATGTCATTTCTTCTTGATAGACTACTGGGAATATACATAAATAGAATATGAAAGTATAGGTGTGTGGATTGTACTTGTATCAGCATGTATCTGTTGTGTAGCAGCAGACATTTGTTGTGTCCTGGGTATGACACTAAGCTGCATCCGTTGGCAAGGCTCTACCTTGGGAAAGACAGAGCTGTAGGGAGAGTGGAGTGACCCTTTAGTTGCCATCACTCCGGAAAGTCTGGAACCGGCAGAGAGGGCGGAGGAAACCAACTGTGGTTCAACGGCCTTGACGGCAGGGACAGCAAAGTGCTGTGGAGTGCTCAGAGCAAGATGAACACTGAGGACATCTTGGTCATCCACTGTGCCTAGTTCCATTCCCAGTCGTCTTGGCTCTGCCTTGCCACTGGACCCTGATGCAACACGGGAAGAGAGAGTGAGGCCAACGTTGTGCAACTCCCCCTCACTTTAATCCGAGTCAAGTGCAAGTCAGGACATCATCATTTTTCATCTCATCATCTCAAAGCCCTGCAGCGACAGGCAAGTGGCGACATCAGCAGGTGTGGATACACTGGTAGCTGATAGTTACGGACCTGCACGTAGGTGGCCCAGGGCATTAGGGTCGCTCTCAACTGGACCGAAGCAGCAGTCGAGTTCGGCAGCCCCCTGGGTGTCTGAGCAGCCCTCTTTAGGATTCGCTCTGCTCACCTCCACGGCCTGAGGAAGGATCTAGAAAAGGTGATCTAAACATAGCCTGCTTCACCCCCTCACTCGGCCTGCATACTGCGGCAGGCGGGTATCCCACCACTGCGGTCGAAAGTCTACTAAGCAAAGAAAGAAAGTAGTACCAATCACTGTTGGTGCATGGAACATAAGACCCATGTGCACCATTTGTGGTTGGATGTTTCGCGCCAACATTGGCCCCATTAGCCATCAGCGAACACACCGCACTCAAAATCAGTGAGCAAATTTGTTACATCTTTTTCTTTTTTATTTCACAAACTCTTAATGATGCTCTTTCTGGTCTTCGTCGCATGCGACAGACGAACGAACGATCCGTTATGTAAATAGATTTTCATTTACAAGAGGAAGTGCTGAGTGTGATTACTGGTCATGAGAGACACACAACCTTACCACCACTCAGATGTGATCATTAGTAAGAAGGTTTGCTGCTGCTGCTGTGTGTGTGTGTGTGTGTACACAACACCAACCCTACCGGGATGATCTTTTCTCATGAAAGGTCACCTCATCCTCCAACGTCTTCTCTAAAACTTTCTCCTGCCTATTCATGCTATATTTACATCGTATATAAAACTTTTAGTTTGATTGAATGTACAGAGCTGAAAGGCACCACAGTCAGGCTGTGACAAACTACAGTGTGCATCTATAAGGTAAAGTAGGTTGCTTAGAATTTATGGCAGAAGGTTAATTTAACAAACTGGCAGGTATTTCAGCAAAGATAGCCCTGTTTGAGAAAGTAGAAGCATGTGAAAGCCCTCAATCTGTCCCCCTGATTTATGCTGTTGTATTTCCTTTATAGCCACTCTTAGCATCTCTTGACACCAAGGGTTTAATTCTGTTTGTGGCAGATGATGAATTACCTCCAGCAGCGGAGGAGCAGGTTTTGAACCCCACAGCTCTTCTCTACGACTGTCACAACCTAGTACAGGACAACTTGTGTGGCCCATAAAGAGCACTTAAAGCCTGTGCACACACGTACACAGAGACACCTGTTAGGTTTGTGTTAAGCCTTGTTAGCCATCATTGCGAGCTAGACCATGCTTAGAATCAGCCATGTATGTCGGATAACAATGAGTGTACCTGCGACGTTCTTGTGAATGGATCGAAACAGCCCCTGACCCATGTCATTCAGTATCTAATCATCTTTAACTGCTCTTTGTTGCAAAAGAGACTTTTACGAATGCTGCGTGCTTTTATGGCATTGCAGTGTAAGAGTTGAGTGAATTACAGTGTCAAGTGTGTGTTGAGGATGGGTGGTAGTAGACAGTATTAAAATCCTAGAAAGGAATATACAACTTACCACTGATTTGATAAAATAACCTTAATAAAAGCAAAGACATGTCGGCATTATGGAGACACGGTGGTGTAGTGGTTAGCACTGTCGTGTCAGTAAGAAGGTCCTGGGTTTAAAGAAGGGCTGATGACACGAACATGACTCTATGCAGTTTCTTAAATAAACTATACAACATGGCAAACATGTTAGATTTCTGTTATAATTACGTGAAAAGAAGCTGTTACGCAAATATCCAAGTTTTAATTGCACAGCGCAAGAAAACTGGGTCCGTGGCTCGCGGCCATGTTGTGACGTCAGCGGGAGAACACGCTGCGGTTCACTGGCTGTTCTACTCTGGTTCTTCTCAATGGAAATGGCGCATGAAAACGCCGGTGAACTCTCTAATGCTAGCTCTTCCTCTTCTGGGAGTCTAGAATTGTGTTGATCTCTTCCGAATAGAATCTATGATAGCCTACCCTCTTTACCCTTTGCCTCTCGTTGCTAGGCGGCAGTTACATGAAAGCCGCAAGCTTTCACAAGCAAATACATGACTGATATCACGCCGACTTTATGATTACATTTATGATTATCATGTAGAATCTATAGCTCTACGTACCTTTATCTTATGTCGTTTCACAACACATGTTCTGATAGGAGGACTGTCTTTGGATCCGGCATAGCTACTAGTAGACCCCCTCCGGAATACTGACAGTGTTGCCAGATTGGGAGGAATCCCGCCCAGTTCAGCGGTTTCAAGTGCATTTTGGTGGGTTTTGAACATATTTTGGGCTGGAAAACTTCAGCAGTATCTTGCAACAGATACTGCTGACGTTTTCCAGCCCAAAATATGTTCAAAATCCACCAAAATGCACTTGAAACCGCTCAACTGGGCGGGAAACCTCCCAATCTGGCAACACTGTGTAGGCACTGCTGATGGTAGTAACACACGTTTGTGCTGAACTGAACACCCAAGAGATTCTTTTAAGCTGGGAAGGGTGTCAAAACAATCCAAATCGAAGTGTTCAGGGCACAGGACGGATGTTGGTGAGGGCTCCCACTTGTCACGAGTGCGCCTGACTTGCTTCACCCACTTCGCATGCAGCTCGGGATCTCTGGGAAACTTGAATAAACTTACCCCATCCTTGTGGGTTTTGGAGCAAAAGCCGGCAACACAACGCGAAGGCATAATAACTAATTTTTATATATATATATATATATATATATAATATAATGATAATACTAATAATGATAAACTGAACACCTGTCGCATCAACAACAAACTGGTAAGTTAGGAGGAAGGTTCTTTCGCTGATGTCATATAGCTCCTCCTCCTCCTTCGTCTCCTGGGTTCTGCAGCCCCATCAAATTTGCCCAAATAGCCGCGTTTTTTATCATAACTTGTAAAATAGGCGCCTTCGTGAATTAATATATGGATCATCGGGAATTACTTTTTATGTTATAAAACATCGCCAAAGATGTCAAAAACGTGTCATCAGCACTTTAAGCCCAGTGGCTGTTAAGGGCCTTTCTGTGTGGAGTTTGCATGTTCTCCCTGTGTCTGTGTGGATTTCCTCCGGTTTCCCCCACAGTCCAAAGACATGCAGGTTAAGCTAATTGGTGGCTCTAAATTGACTGAGTGTGTGAATGGTTGTTTGTCTCTATGTGTCAGCCCTGCGATGACCTGGCGACTTGTCCAGGGTGTACCCCGCCTCTCACCCATAGTCAGCTGGGATAGGCTCCAGCTTGCCTGCGACCCTGTACAGGATAAGCAGTAATGGATGGACTTTGGAATTCTAAGAGAATGTATCTTCCAGCATGTTCATATAACAAATGTCCAAATCCTTTTAACATTTTGGACTATGTTTTAGTAACAGCCTTGGCGACGCACCCAGCCAGTGCAGATTTTAGTTGCTTTAGTTCCCTTAATTAGCCATGTATTTTAACCAGGAAGCACCAGCAGATTCATTATATGTGTGTCTGCTGGATTACACTGCTTATTTAGCCTTTTTGGCAGAGTGTATCCTTTCATCTAAGGCACTCATTCATTAAGTGCTGTGAGCTGTTAGCCAGAGTGCAGGCAGTACACACATTAAAACCGTCAAAGCATGAAGGTAGGGAGTAGACTCTAGGTGGGTAAGAGAGCCAGTGCCTAGGTGTTAGAGTGGGGCCGGAATCAACGGGAGAGCCAGAAGCAGATGGCATGAAGTATAGGGACAAGGCAAGAGAAATAGAGAGACCAAGAACAGGACCAGGAGCAGAAATGAGGACTGGATCAGAGTCTGATACAGACACAGAGACGAAACAGGGCCTGACACTGAGAATTAAGAATGAAGAGAGGATGCAACTCAAAAAACAGCAACACTGGGAGCTAACCAGTGTCTGGAACAGGAATAGAAATACTGAGGGTCTGAAACAGGAAGCAGACCTATATAGAAGTGCAAGGTTTGAGTCTGAGGTATGGGACAGATCAGAGACTGAGGCTGACTTTGAATGGAACTTGGCTCGTAAGAGACACTGTTAAGGGAACATGGCCTGTGCTTTATAGAGAGAAAAACTTGACATACTGAGAAAAGAAACTGCTTGAAAGGCTCAGAGGATGAGTCTGCTGCTGGAGAAGACTCAGGAGCTGAAGTTAGGAACATGAGCAGAGACTTGGCTGGGACTTGAAAGCAGAGACAACTTCAGAACTGCGGAAAGAAGCAAGGATACTTTCAGAGTTACTCAGTTTTAGAAACATCTTCATGACTATGAACATAAACTTCGATACTAACAGCATTTTCCGTAGCAACAGACCGAGAAGTAGGCATATCAGACGCTCGCTGGCCGTGCTGTGAAAATTCTGCATGCAGACGCTCTTTTAAATTTCCAAATCTGTCATTGCTTAACTCTTGAATATTTTCGATCATGAATACTATCATTAGAAAGCTTATAATCTTTGCTTTCCAAATTAATGTATCTCGTTAAGGCCTGTTCAGGACTTTGGGAGTAAAAGCAGGTTGAAGTTGGTACAACAGAGTTCACTCTGCTCGCGTGACATTGGGAAACTGCCGGTGATTTTTGAGTCGCGGGAAAGCAGTCAGGCTCTCTCTCTCTCTCTCTCTCTCTCTCTCTCTTCTGATCGGTTTCCGACTGGATTACTCGTGAATACTGATCACATAACTTTGATAGGGATGTTCTCTTGCTCTCACTGTTTCTGATGAAGTATTCAGTCAAATTTTCCGTCTGCTAGTTTTGATGTTGTGCTTCACGGGAGACTTTGAAGTGAGTTTTCATAGTTTACCGACTTATTTTTTCAAATCAAACTGATTCATGTAAATAAATAACTATTTTAGAACGTAACAGTAGTTGTTTTGATGAAAACTATTGAGATCTTAGTGGTTGGAATGATATTTAAAAAACAAAAACAGAAGTCAGAAATGCCAGTGTCAATTTCAGTTCAATTAACTGGAATTATTTATTGGATGTGGCTCACACAGGTTTTTCGAGGTTTGCCTTGAAAGCTGTGAATATTGTCATCCATCCATTATCCGTACCCGCTTATCCTGTGCAGGGTCGCAGCCAAGCTGGAGCCTATCCCAGCTGACTATGGGCGAAAGGCGGGGTACACCCTGGACAAGTTGCCAGATCATCACAGGGCTGACACACAGAGACAAACAACCATTCACGTTCACATTCACACCTACGGTCAATTTAGAGTCACCAGTTAACCTAACCTGCATGTCTTTGGACTGTGGGGGAAACCGGAGCACCCGGAGGAAACCCACACGGACACGGGGAGAACATGCAAACTCCACACAGAAAGGTCCCCGTTGGCCACTGGGCTCGAACCCAGGACTTTCTTGCTGTGAGGCGAGAGCGCTAACCACTACGCCATCGCATGTTAGCATTTATATTCATTAATATAAACACTAGTAGGCCCTACTTTTGAGAAATACAAAGGCCTACAGAGTACAAAGAGGGTATTAGAAATAATCTTTTATTTTGACAGAGAATGGTAGCTGTGAATGACATTTAGTACTTATTTATGTATATTTTATAACTCATCTCATTATCTCTAGCCGCTTTGTCCTTCTACCGGGTCGCAGGCAAGCTGGAGCCTATCCCAGCTGACTACGGGCGAAAGGCGGGGTACACCCTGGACAAGTCACCAGGTCATCACAGGGCTGACACATAGACACAGACAACCATTCACACTCACATTCACACCTACGGTCAATTTAGAGTCACCAGTTAACCTAACCTGCATGTCTTTGGACTGTGGGGGAAACCGGAGCACCCAGAGGAAACCCACGCGGACACGGGGAGAACATGCAAACTCCGCACAGAAAGTCCCTCACCGGCTACAGGGCTCGAACCCGGACCTTCTTGCTGTGAGGCGACAGCGCTAACCACTACACCACCGTGCCGCCCTATTTTTATAACTGTATTTGTAATTGTAATTAACATTGATTTTTCCTTTGTGATGTATAAATGAGAGTTAAGATCAGCTTTATATTGCACAAATAAAGCCATTTGGTGAAATTTTGAAGAAGAGAGTTTACCGATTTAACGGTTTACCTAATTAGCATAATTAACACTAATTAAATACTAATTTGGTTTTACAGTATACAACCATCTATTTGCCTGACAATTTCCATTTAAATAGCTTGAAAAATAAACAAAGTTATTAAGAAAAAACATTTGATCTAATTCGTTAATGAGGCCCATTTTGGACTGTGTGATCCTCGTACAGAATATTATGTCAGTTTTCTAAAAATTAAGCCTTTTTTTTTTCAATCTTTGATTTGTAGTATCTCAAGAACGGATAAACATATTTTAATTCTGTAAAAAGTATGTTGTTCTGCATTCAATTCAAATTCAACAAGACCAGTTTCAAGCAGTTTGGACTGAATTTGAATTTTCACCTGATATGCCTACTAGAAGCAAAAACAGCATTCAAACTAATTAGAGTGGCACAGCCCCTGGCAGAGCTCGGACAATTTATGAGCTATAAATATAATGATAGAGGCACCTTCAGAACCCAGGACAGAAACTGTTATCCCAGGAGAGCCAACAACCTTAGCTGGTGCCTACAAACCAAAACCAAAAAAATAAAAAATAAAATAAAGGACACCAATAATTCTAACAGCAGTGACTATCCAAGTGTACTTGGCAGTAGCCATGAGAGTATCGAAGACAGGACAGGCTTGCAGTGCCACCTAGGAGGCAGGGCTGGCTCTGTACCACACAGATCTAGGAGGCTATGGCCAGTGTTCAGGTTCTGAATGGCTCCATGTGGAGCTGTTCTGTTCCCATTGAGCCTTCTGCTCAATCGTT
This sequence comes from Neoarius graeffei, assembly GCF_027579695.1. Taxonomy (NCBI): domain Eukaryota; kingdom Metazoa; phylum Chordata; class Actinopteri; order Siluriformes; family Ariidae; genus Neoarius; species Neoarius graeffei. The sequence continues at coordinate 41,578,651 of NC_083577.1, forward strand.
GGATAATTTTTAGGCACTGTCCCACGCAGCTGAAGTGAATGGGCTCAGATCAAGTTTGAGCCTTCTGCCTATTGACTCACACTGTTTAATTGATTCTATTGCAAGCTGTTTCTATTGTTGACATGTCTCAGCAGTTATGAACACAAGTTTGCGGAACAAAGCGCTTTTCAGACACTCTCTCTTGTTTTCCTCACTTATGGCTCCCATGTTGTATAATGTGAATCAGTGTGTTTTTATTGCCATAGTGCAGTTGTCCTCCTCTCAAATCTTTGCGAGACTCAGATGCTATTGTAATACCATAAGATTTCTGTGTATAGAATTTTCATTACAATAGTGTTTTTTGTGGTAAATATGTGCTCCTTTAGCTTATTCAATCTCCACAGTGACAGTTAACATCCTGACAGTTAACATGTCTAGAAAGAAGTACACAACTGTAATTGTTTCCTGATACAGCGATGCCTGCTTTAGAACAATCTGTCTGTTTGTTTTATAGCTTTATAGCTACAAGAGCGTATTTTGGCCCAATCCCAATTCTAATTTCTACCCCTCCCCCTCCCCCTTCCCCTTGGCCCTTCCCCTTGAAACTGAGCTACAAGGGATAGGGCTTGAAATTCAACCCCTACGTATTGGGATAGCCCTTCAACGATCGCATACGTCATCGCGTACCTCCGTCAGCGTTTACGTTAGCAAAACGCGACCAAATGCGTCATTGGCTGCGACCAGCCGCTACAGTCAGAGCCAGAACCAGAAATCTCTGCTGGCAGGGTGTGATTTGTTAACTAACACCACTGAATGGGATATCTTTGGCGCTTCGTGCACCACATCCGACAGAATGAGGTGTCAGAACACTCATGTAAACAATAAAAGCGAGAATAACAGAACAAAACGTACGCAGTCAAGCAACCGAAAACAATACTCACTCCCAAAGCTTTTTAGCAGCAGCTTGGATTTCAGAAATCGCTGCTCATTGTCAGCTCGAAAGCGAATCAAGCGGCGTGTTTCCTCTGGATAACAACTTAAAACACGTAAATAATGGAGAAAATACATTTATGACAATCTTTCGCCGCGGGAACCGCCATCTTTCTGAAATCCGCATGAAATCTCGCTGAAATCCGCATGGCATTGTGGGAAATCACTCAAACCCCTTCGTTCGGAGTCAGCTCCAGGAAAATCTCCGTTTGGAGGGGTACAGAAGCCCTACCCCTTCCCCTACCCCTCCGCGTTAACTGGGATTGGGATACCCCTACCCCTTCACGTGAACGCGCAAAATGGAGGGGAAGGGCCAAGGGGTTGGTCCAAGGGGTGAAATGGGATTCGGCCTTAGGCTAAGGTTTTGTGACTCTGGTTCAGTGTGCATACAGGTTTACTGTACAGGGATATAAGAATATGAATGCATATGAACACTTATACTGTATTTGGAACGAACAGATCATGCGTGCCAAACAAGTACGAATATCAAATCAAATCAAATCAAGTTTATTTGTATAGCGCTTTTAACAATAAACATTGTCGCAAAGCAGCTTTACAGAATTTGAACGACATTAAAACATGAGCTAATTTTATCCCTAATCTATCCCCAATGAGCAAGCCTGTGGCGACGGTGGCAAGGAAAAACTCCCTCAGACGACATGAGGAAGAAACCTCGAGAGGAACCAGACTCAAAAGGGAACCCATCCTCATTTGGGCAACAACAGACAGCTTGACTATAATATTAACAGTTTTAACAGGTATAACCCTCAACTGTCCTCATGGGGCCGTCCTTCACAGGAGCGGTGCGATAAAACTCCGACCAGACACAGGGCACCAGGATGGATCAAGCAGGTCCGAGGGGCAGAAGAAGCCAGCATCTCAATCCCAGGATCAACATGTAACTCAGAGGGACAGATTGGGGGGGGGGAAGAGAGAGAGAGAAAGAAAACACGTTGTTAGGTATGCCCTAAAAATGTCAAGTATTAAATCTGTGTGGTAGGCTCGCAGAGACGAGAGTCTTTACATCAGGCATAACACACAACAATGGCATGTTAATATGGTAAAATATATCATGACCTGCTCTGGCTGGATGCTTGATTGGGTGATGGGAGCACACTCCTCAGCAATGATGAGATGCAGATGGGACCCTTAGGGCTGGCCAAGACAATTCAGTTACATTTCATCGGGTCTGGGACATGCGACAGAATGTCTGACGGCCGATTCCCTGCAGGCTACAATAGCCAGTCGAGGTCTCCACCCTCTCCACCAAAAGATTTCCTGTTGACTCCATGTAACTCAGGGACAGATTTGGGGTGGGGGGGAGGGAAAGAAAACACAGGTGGTTAGGTATGCCCAATATCACCTGAATAAGTAGGAACAGTATACATATTGCATCGAGTACAAGCAGGGACTCCGGCAACTAACTATGACAGCATAACTAAAAGGAGAGAGCCAGAAGGTAACACAGGCATGAGGGAGCCCCGGGACATAAAGCAGCAGCCACTACACCATCAACAAACTCGAGTGAGCAAGCGAGTGGGGACTGACAGCATCCATACATCCCAGTTTACCAAAACACTCTATGTCTGAGGACCCTCCAGATCTACTCCTTTACCTCATAAACACCATTAACAAAAGGCTTGACTAAACAGATATGTTTTCAGCCTAGACTTAAATGCTGAGACTGTGTCTGATTCCCGAACATTACTTAGAAGGCTGTTCCATAACAGTGGGGCTTTGTAAGAAAAGGCTCTGCCCCCTGATGTAGCCTTTACTATACGAGGTACCAGCAGATAGCCTGCACCTTTTGATCTAAGTAGGCGTGGCGGGTCATAGAGGAGCAGAAGTTCACTCAGGTACTGTGGTGCGAGACCATTTAGTGCTTCTTGAATAGGATTCTTGCCAAAAAGTTTCACAGGGCATTTGGATGAAATTAGAGGTGGCTTCGGGACTGGGATCCTGAAGGACACAACAAAAATATGTGCAATTTGGACATGAGCTAGCAGTTAGCTATGAAGCTTGTGAGGCCAGGTTCATTGTGGTGCTGCGTTATGCAGCTACAGCATTCATTCAGTCATCCTTAGTAACTGCCTGGTCAGAGTTATGGTGGTTTAAATTAGGCTTTTTTCTGATATATATTGGGAAATTTGTAAGAATTTGTGAGTAGGACCAAAATATCAGTCCCATACACAGCTTTAGTTAAGACCAAGCATGAACTGGAGTGACGCAGCTGAGGTCGAGGAACTTTCCAAGTCAGAATTCACAGACTATGCTGACCATACTGGCATTTCTACATCTTTTTGTGTCCGGTGTTTTCAAGTGTTTGTTGGGGCATAGCAGGGTTCTCCAGAAAATCTGAAGTAGCCAGCTAAAAAAAAAAAGTAGTAGGCGGCTCAGGAATTTGGGGAGGCAAAGCCCAAGGCGCACTAATGCTAGAGGGGTCTGGGGGCATGCCCCCTGGAAATTTTTGAAATTGGGGCATAGCAGGGTTCTCCAGAAAATCTGAAGTAGCCGGCTAAAAAAAAAAAAAGTAGTAGGTGGCTCAGGAATTTGGGGAGGCAAAGCCCAAGGCACATTAATGCTAGAGGAGTCTGGGAGCATGCCCCTGGAAAGTTTTGAAATTTACATGCCTTCCGGTGGTTTCTGGTACATTCTTATCTAATAAATTACTAACCATTTCCCTTTAAAATACTTGAAAAACATGTATGAAGATCAGTGGCGATCCTAGAATGAAGATCCTAGCCACCCCCCCGCGTTGGGCTCTGTATTAGCCAACAGAATGTTAACAGCTTTACATGGTCGTTTAAACATTTCTCGTCGTGTGTTGTACGTCGCGGACACGGCCCGTTATAAATTTGCTGTTACCAGAATGGCAATGATCAAGTCGTAATGTATTACTTAAGACTCTGTGTAATGTCATAGTAGTGTAGTACTATGGTAGTAAAGTCTTTTTGATGACTAGTACAACGTTCTGCTGGCGGGATTGTGCATATTATGGGGCTACGACAAGTTAGGCACACACACACACACACACACACACACTGATGACGTCACCTGCACAACTTTGGTATTGGGCTTCTCCATCCAAAATGTTCACCCCCCCCCACCCGTCTTGTTTTTTTTTTTTTTTCGGGGGTTTTTTTGGGGGGACCTTTTTTGGGGGGGGAACCGTTTTTTTTTCACGCCCGCGCTCGTGCCGCCCCGGGCGGCTGCCCGGTCGGACCGCCCCCAGGACCGCCTCTGATGAAGATGTATGTGTGCTTGGCTTTCTCAATTACCCTCTGTAGTACACTGCCTGGCTCTGTAACATAACTACATGGTGTAACATAACTACATACACTACGGCGTGGTCACGTGGTCCAGCTCAGCCAATCAGAGTGCGAGAATCGATCAAAAAATATGGCAGCGCTTCTGGTCATGCTAGACCCGAATCGAAGACAGTTTTGTGGTGGAATAATTGGATTTGCAGCAAAATATGGGTTAGCGGAGATGATATAAATTGCTTGAACAGTGACAGGCAAGTTTGTTTTCTGGGATCGAATAGCCGGCGCAGACTGTCTGTGTAGGCGAAGAAAACCGCCAGTCGCCGGCGCTTGTGGACATCTCTGGGCATAGTGACAGGGTACATACAAAGAAAGAAAAAACTCTTCCGGTTTAAGCCACACCCACTTTAGCTTTAAATCCAAATACAGAAGTGAATATTTGAAGCATAAATAGACAAAAATACAGATAGTGGTAATTCATTATATTCCTACGACATGTGTTCATGTCTTGGTCACTGCATGGAGCAGAATTCAGACCATATTTATTCTAATATCTGAAGACCCAGGCCCATAGCTGCTCCTGTGTTTGTGTGTGTACTTGCACAGTATTTTCCATGTCAGCTTTGATTTAGATTTGTGAGAGGAACCCTTAAGCGGTGTAAACAATCATCAGTGCTCAGTGGAGACCAATGATTCAGCAGAGACAAGATTCATGTTTTATGAATACAGGTTTCATAAATTACATGGGGAACATTTGTACTGTAGCTGCTAGATGCAGTGGAGTCTTCTTCCTCTCATCATGTACCATACCATACCATACCGTCTTCCTATCTAACTATAGTAACTTGTCAGCTAGGATATTGCCCCTTTGTATGCCTGGTGTACTTTTTGGCAACATAACTTTCTTAATAAGGTATAAACAGAGATGTCCACAAGCGCTGGTGACCGACAGTTTTCTCTGCCTACACAGACGGTCTGCGCCGGTTACTCGATCCTAGAAAAAAAAATTGCCTAGTGTTCAGGCAATTCATATAATCTCCACTGCCCATAATTTGCTGCAAATCCAATTATTTCACCACAAAATTGTCTTTGATTCGGGTCTATCATGACCGGAAGCGACGCCATATGAGTTGATCGAGTCTCGCGCTCTGATTGGATGAGCCAGACCACATGACCACGCCGTAGCAGTTGACTTCGCATCTCATCTCATTATCTCTAGCCACTTTATCCTGTTCTACAGGGTCACAGGCAAGCTGGAGCCTATCCCAGCTGACTACGGGCGAAAGGCGGGGTACACCCTGGACAAGTCGCCAGGTCATCACAGGGCTGACACATAGACACAGACAACCATTCACACTCACATTCACACCTACGGTCAATTTAGAGCCACCAGTTGACCTAACCTGCATGTCTTTGGACTGTGGGGGAAACCGGAGCACCCGGAGGAAACCCACGCGGACACGGGGAGAACATGCAAACTCCGCACAGAAAGGCCCTCGCCGGCCCCGGGGCTCGAACCCGGACCTTCTTGCTGTGAGGCGACAGCGCTAACCACTACACCACCGTGCCGCCTTGACTTGGCATATTATATAAAAAATTTACAGTATCATCGGTATATGTTTTAATATAAATTCAGTTTTCACTAGTCATCACTGATAGGATATTTAAACAAAGTTGACATGAATATTGTGTGCTCAGAGCCAAAGACTGTAAAGTATTATCAGTATATATTATTTGGGGTACAACAAGGAAGATTTAAAATGTAAATAAAGTTGTGTGAATTCAATTTTATTTTGCTCAATTTATTAGATGAGCAGGTATGAATGAGAAGTAAACTTGAAGAAAATAATTAGAAGAGTCATCATTCTCAATCTAAGAATATTTATTTTCATATCCAGAAGCTACCAGGAGTACCAGAGTTCCCATTAGCTAAGGCTTCATACTTATCCATCCATCCATCTATCCGTTATCTGTAGCCGCTTATCCTGTTCTGCGGGGTCGCAAGCAAGCTGGAGCCTATCCCAGCTGACTATGGGTGAGAGGCAGGGTACACCTTAGACGAGTCGCCAGGTCATCACAGGGCTGACACATAGACACAGACAACCATTCACATTCACACCTACGGTCAATTTAGAGCCACCAATTAGCCTAACCTGCATGTCTTTGGACTGTGGGGGAAACCGGAGCACCCGGAGGAAACCCACGCGGACACGGGGAGAACATGCAAACTCCACACGGAAAGGCCCTCGCCGGCCGCTGGGCTCGAACCCAGAACCTTCTTGCTGTGAGGCGACAGTGCTAACCACGACACCACCATGCCGCTGCTTCATACTTAAATATGTGCAAATATTTATGCTGAAATTAAAACTGTACAATGCACAATACCACACCAGAAGCACATCAGTTACATTACACGTGCACCAGATAAGCTCACCATGTAGTTATGTTACAGAGCCAGGCAGTGTACTACAGGGGGGAACTGAGAAAGCCAGCACACATACATCTGGAAGGAAATTTCATCCATGTTTTGCAAGTATTTTACAGGGAAATAGTAATTTATTAGCTAAGAATGCACCAGAAGGCATGTAAATTTCAAAAGTTTCTGCCCCCAGACCCCTCTAGCATTAGCCGCTGCAAATTTCAGAGCCACCTACTACTTTTTTCAGCCTGTGACTTCAGATTTTCTGGAGAAACCTGCATAAAAAAATAATCATGATGTAAATAAACTAATTAAGGATATTTGTTTTCCATCTTCGGATTATTGCGCAGAAATAGCCTCAGTAGAGTAATCTAGAGTGGGCTACTGATAACAGCTGTACAAGCATGCATGTATTAAGAGAAATGAGCTGCAAAGGCTGAATTTGTGTTTGGGACAGAAGAAGCCTGAGACAGTCAGCAAGTGACAGCGTTCAGTGCCTGAGTGTTAATGTAGACACTGTATTGGATTTAGAGCACACCTGTGGAGACTGCTGGAGTTCGACATGCTACTATACTTTATTCAGGTTCCTTGAAGGAGCTGTCTCGGCGTTACCTAGCAACCGTGGCTTACTGCAAGGGAATCGCTCAGCTTTATCAATTAAGGGCAGGGGGGAGAATGAGAGAGAGAGAGAGAGAGAGAGAATGGGCTGCTGTGAATCAGCAGACTGGAGGATCCCAGCTTCGTTGGCAGTGGCATAGCACCAACTTTGTTGGTAGTGGCATTTTCCCCAGTAAGGAATAGATGATGTATTATTTAAACAATATTGGCTGGCTTTTTTTTCGTGGTCTATCAGATATATTCCATTCAGCTAGCATGATATTGAACGAGTCGAAGACCGCTTATGTAGTTCCCTATTTATACAAAATTAAGTCATTCAGGATTCAGCCATGTTTTTGCTCGGCGTTAGCAACAGTTGCAGGTTTTTAGCTTTCTCCTGAAATGTTTTCTTTTATTTCTTTTTCCTCAGGGTAGCAAAACTTGCTTTCGCTGTGAACACTGTCGTTATCACTATCCATGCTGTAAAATTAATGCTATTCTCCTGAGAAATGCTGGCAAAAAATGTCTAAGATTTTTGATTATCTTATAAATAAATCTTATTAAAAAAAGATAAATGTTGACAAAAATGATACTATGTTTATTGTTATTGTTGTTGTGAATGAGCGTGTCGCCAGAGGTCCATAACCGGGGTCCGTAACTGGGGTCCGTATCATAGGATACGGACCCGCTCGCTAGCCAGTCAGAGCGCAGGATTTGATGGAAACCGGACCACGAAAAAAATAAATGTTTTTATTCCATGGGAAAAGTGGCCTGTATGTATAATAATTTAATATCCTGTACTATTATGTCGTCTTGGTGTTGGATATATTCTGCTGCTCAGACAAGCATGGATATTTATCTTAAATTTCTTCTTAATGAAAGTTATTAGTTGTTTCATCTTTGTTTACTTGCTCTTTGAGTCCTTTCTGTTCTTTTTCAAAGATGTGGTGATGTTTTTTGGGGGAAAGGCATAATTATATTAACCGCATTATGAGCCATGTTTATAGGATGTTCACGTTAACTTCTGTTCAGGGTAGACTGAACCACTTAAGCCTTTAAAAAGAAGGAGATGATTTCCCAGAGGGCCTGTAAGTTTAATATATGGAAAACATATAGCCTATTTGATTTTCATTAGTTGTACCAGTAATTATCATCAAGATGTGTTTGTAAAGTCTGGAAAGTAATAATTCTCGAGAAAATTACTTTCGGTATTTTGCCAAAGTAATAGTGGCAATGTTCACATTGACATCATGGTGATGTAACTAAATAACATTTGTAATATGTACAGCCATGGGTCATATTTTTGAGTGTTGTACCTGTTGCGTAATGATAATATATACAGTGGTATGCAAAAGTTTGGGCACCCCTGGTCAAAATTGCTGTTACTGTGAACAGTTAAGCAAGTTGAAGATGAAATGATCTCCAAAAGGCATAAAGTTAAAGATGACTCATTCCCTTTATATTTTAAGCTAAAACAATTTTTTATTTTCATCTTTTACATTTTCAACATGACAAAAAAGGAAAAGGGCCCGAAGCAAAGGTTTGGGCACCCTGCATGGTTAGTTCCTAGTAACATCCCCTTTGGCAAGTATCACAGCTTGTAAACACTTTTTGTAGCCAGCTAATAATCTTTCAGTTCTTATCTGGGGGATTTTCACATATTCGTCCTTGCAAAAGCCTTCCAGTTCTACAAGTTTCTTGGGCTGTCTTGCATGCACTGCTCTTTTGAGATCTGTCCACAGATTTTCAATGTTGTTTAGGTCAGGGGACTGTGAGGGCCAGGGCAAAACCTTCAGCTTGCGCCTCTTGAGGTATTCCATTGTAGATTTTGAGGTGTGTTTTGGATCATCGTCTTATTGTAGGACTCATTCTCTTTTTAACTTCAACTTTTTTACAGATGGTGTGATGTTTGATTCCAGAAATTGCTTGTATTTATTCAAATCCATGCTTCCCTCAACCAATGAAATGTGCCCTGTGCCACTGGCTGCAACAACCCCAAAGCATGATCGATCCACACCCATGCTTCAGAGTTGGAGAGGTGTTCTTTTCCTGGAATTTGGTACCCTTTTTTCTCCAAACATACCTTTGCACATTGTGGCCAAAAAGTTCTATTTTGATTTCATCAGTCCACAGGACTTGTTTCCAAAATGCATCAGGCTTATTTAGATGTTCATTTGCAAACTTCAGACGCTGAATTTTGTGGCTAGGATGCAGGAAAGGTTTTCTTCTGATGACTCTCTCATGAAGGTCATATTTGTTCAGGTGTCGCTGCATAGTAGAACAGTGCACCACCACTCCAGGGTCTGCTAAATCTTTCTGAAGCTCTTTTGCAGTCAAACGGGGTTTTATTTGCCTTTCTAGCAATCCAACGAGCAGTTCTTTCAGAAAGTTTTCTTCATCTTCCAGACCTCACCTTGATCTCCACTGTTTCTGTTAACTGCTATTTCTTAATAACATTACAATCTGAGGAAACAGCTACCTGAAAACACTTTGCTACGTTCTTGTAGCCTTCTCCTGCTTTGTGAGCATCAATTATTTTATTATTCAGAATGCGAGGGAGGTGCTTAGAGGAGCCCATGGCTGTTGATTTTAGGGACAAGTTTGAGGGGTCAGAGAATGTATACAGCTTTGAAATCTGCATCATCTGACCTTTCCTAACGAAGAATTTGAACAAGCCACAGCTCAATAAGCTAATTAAGGTCTGGAACCTTGGTAAAAGTTACCTGAGAACTCAAATGTATTGGGGTGCTCAAACTTTCGCAAATGGTGTTCCTTTTCTTTTTTCACTCTCCAGTTGTACAAAACAAAAATAATACACAAATCTTGCAGAAAACGCTGAAAAGAAATGTGCCGTCTTTACCTTTATGCCTTTTGGTGATCAGTTCATCTTCTGCTCACTTAACTATTCACAGTAACAGACATTTTCAGTAAGGGTGCCCAAACTTTTGCATGCCACTGTACCTCCAGGCTATAATAAGATACCTTATCCTGTCCAAATCAGCCAAACCCATTACAAATTATATTACGGGCCCTCTGGTAAAGAAGAAGAAGCCTTTATTTTGTCACACATTCACTCAAGCGCAGTGATTGCAATCCTCCTTTGCATTTAACCCATCTGAAGTAGTGAACATATGCATGCACAGACAAGTGAGCAATGAGCACACACACATCCCCAGAGCAGTGGGCAGCTATGGTACAGCACCTGGGGAGCAGTTGGGGTTAGGTGCCCTGCTCAAGGGCACTTCAGCCATGATACAGAGGGAGGGGAAAGTGCTGTTTATACACTCGACTCCCCTCACATTTTTCCTGTCGGTCCCAGGAATCAAACCGGCAACCCTTTGGGCCCAAGGCAGCATCTCTAACCTAAAACTATCCACCCATCCATGATCTATTCCTCTTATACATCAGGGTCATGGGGGAAGCTGGTGCCAATCCCTGCAGACTTCGGGTGAGTGTCAGACCTGCACGCTTTGGTACATGCACCAGTTGGACTCTCGGGCATGCTTTTTTTTTGTCAATTGGACTCTTGTGCGCACTGTTAATGATGTACACCTGCTCACGATTAAGGTGCAATCTGTGCACCGATATAAAGACTGTTTAAACGCACGCTCAGTGCGAAGTATTGAGTTCGCTGTGATTCTTTACCGAGCCTTGTTTCCGTGGTTGATTTCCTGTTTTTCTGAATTCTGATTCCTGCTCCTTGTTTCCGTTTTTTGTCTTTGCCTGTGTTAGTCTGTTTATGCCTCGCCCAACCCTTTGCTCATTTAACGGTTTTGAGCTTGCCTGGCTAATTGGATTGTTTGCCTGTTGTCACTCTTTTAAATAAATATTACTTCTGCACTTGCATCTGTCTACTACCAATCCCTGACAGTGGGAGGCAGGGGACACCCTGCGTAGGTCACCAGTCTATCGCAAGGCAAACACTGAGATGAGCAACCATTCATGCTCACATTCATAAATACAGGCAATTTAGAGTAGCCAGTTGCACATCTTTGGACTGTCGGAGGAAACCAGAGCTCCCGGAGGAAACCCACATAGGCATGGGGAGAACATGCAGACTCCACATACAACCCTGATTCCAAAAAAGTTGGGACAAAGTACAAATTGTAAATAAAAACGGAATGCAATGATGTGGAAGTTTCAAAATTCCATATTTTATTCAGAATAGAACATAGATGACATATCAAATGTTTAAACTGAGAAAATGTATCATTTAAAGAGAAAAATTAGGTGATTTTTAAATTTCATGACAACAACACATCTCAAAAAAGTTGGGACAAGGCCATGTTTACCACTGTGAGACATCCCCTTTTCTCTTTACAACAGTCTGTAAACGTCTGGGGACTGAGGAGACAAGTTGCTCAAGTTTAGGGATAGGAATGTTAACCCATTCTTGTCTAATGTAGGATTCTAGTTGCTCAACTGTCTTAGGTCTTTTTTGTCGTATCTTCCGTTTTATGATGCGCCAAATGTTTTCTATGGGTGAAAGATCTGGACTGCAGGCTGGCCAGTTCAGTACCCGGACCCTTCTTCTACGCAGCCATGATGCTGTAATTGATGCAGTATGTGGTTTGGCATTGTCATGTTGGAAAATGCAAGGTCTTCCCTGAAAGAGACGTCGTCTGGATGGGAGCATATGTTGCTCTAGAACCTGGATATACCTTTCAGCATTGATGGTGTCTTTCCAGATGTGTAAGCTGCCCATGCCACACGCACTAATGCAACCCCATACCATTAGAGATGCAGGCTTCTGAACTGAGCACTGATAACAACTTGGGTCGTCCTTCTCCTCTTTAGTCCGAATGACACGGCGTCCCTGATTTCCATAAAGAACTTCAAATTTTGATTCGTCTGACCACAGAACAGTTTTCCACTTTGCCACAGTCCATTTTAAATGAGCCTTGGCCCAGAGAAGACGCCTGCGCTTCTGGATCATGTTTAGATACGGCTTCTTCTTTGAACTATAGAGTTTTAGCTGGCAACGGCGGATGGCACGGTGAATTGTGTTCACAGATGATGTTCTCTGGAAATATTCCTGAGCCCATTTTGTGATTTCCAATACAGAAGCATGCCTGTATGTGATGCAGTGCCGTCTAAGGGCCCGAAGATCACGGGCACCCAGTATGGTTTTCCGGCCTTGACCCTTACGCACAGAGATTCTTCCAGATTCTCTGAATCTTTTGATGATGATATGCACTGTAGATGATATGTTCAAACTCTTTGCAATTTTACACTGTCAAACTCCTTTCTGATATTGCTCCACTATTTGTCGGCGCAGAATTAGGGGGATTGGTGATCCTCTTCCCATCTTTACTTCTGAGAGCCGTTGCCACTCCAAGATGCTCTTTTTATACCCAGTCATGTTAATGACCTATTGCCAATTGACCTAATGAGTTGCAGTTTGGTCCTCCAGCTGTTCCTTTTTTGTACCTTTAACTTTTCCAGCCTCTTATTGCCCGTCCCAACTTTTTTGAGATGTGTTGCTGTCATGAAATTTCGAATGAGCCAATATTTGGCATGAAATTTCAAAATGTCTCACTTTCGACATTTGATATGTTGTCTATGTTCTATTGTGAATACAATATCAGTTTTTGAGATTTGTAAATTATTGCTTTCTGTTTTTATTTACACTTTGTACTTTGTCCCAACTTTTTTGGAATCGGGGTTGTAGAAAGGCTCCAGCTGACCATGAGGTTCAAACCCAGAACCTTCTTGTTAACCGCTGCACACTGCACACGGGAATGGCTTCTGGCTTGCTTCATACCGATATAATTCGTGTTTGTATATAATTATATTAGTCATGACTGGCTTTATGTTACTGAAGTGTCCTGCAGGTAGATGAAGTCTCCAGGTTCTGTATACTTATACTGTACATCTCATACAGACAAAAGCAGGTGGTTGCCAGCACATGTTTGGACACACATCACTGCTACTTTAAACTGCAGCAGTAGTCAGTGGCTGTGTTGTTTGCTAGTGCTAAAGATAAAAAGGGAGTCGAGCCCTTTGTACAAGATAGATGACTGGAGGCAATCTCATTTAGACTTGTCGATGGAATGGCGATTCCTTGTGCAGTAGCTGACTGCAAGTCAGTGGGGCCTGACATCAAACAGAGCCGGAGCACAGACACAACACACACGTCCTCCTTTATCTCTTTGTCTCTCTTCTCTCACTTGGAATTTCTTTTGAAATAGTGCTGAAAGGTCACTTCCTGTGTAGGATAAAAAATTACTTGTCCTGAAGAACCAGTCCTCTTTATTCCCTCTCTTCATTCCCTCTCTCTCTCTGGGAGATACAGATGCATATGGTGTGTATGAGCGGTGCAAGGATAGTAAGACAAATGTGTGTGTGTGTGTGCACACATCACAGCCAAGATGAGCTGCACCACAAGACTCTGCATTACCTCCTATAGATGAACTTGTACATTGCTGGGTCAGTTACTGCAGTTGAATATGACAATGCCAAATTCCATTATCTGTAACCGCTTATCCTGTGCAGGGTCGCGGGCAAACTGGAGTATATCCCAACTGACTATGGGCGAGAGGCAGGGTACACCCTGGACAAGTCGCCAGGTCATCGCAGGGCTGACACATAGACACAAACAACCATTCACACCCATGGTCAATTTAGAGCCACCAATTAACCTAATGCCGCACTCACAACCTGCCATAAGTGTTTTGGACACGCACGGGTTGCAGGGTTTGGTAGCTCGCAGCCGTGCCGCAGGGTTGCGGTGACCCGGGGGAAAGTTTTGGGGAGAAGTACGAGCAAAATACTTGTCAAGTACAGGTTGCACACCTGACTTCCTCGAGGAGTGGAAAAAATTGCGCCGTTAGCCCGTGGAAAGCGTATATCTGACGCACGTGATCAGTGCGTGTTCAGTAAGTGTGGAGTGCATGTGACTTGCATTTTACCAGTTTCCTGTGCTAGGAGTACGGGCCGCACTTGTGAAGCATGTGTGACGCACGTGATTAGCACATGACAATCACTCGTGACTTCAGTGTGACGCAAGCCAGGAGTGGGTATAAAACCAGCGTGTCTGCTGCATCTGTCTTTCGGCTGAAGAACAATATCGCTTCATGCTGCTCTTCAGCTTCTATCATCTGCCTATAAGCGTCCAACTCCCTCAGTCGTTGTGGCGGTATGGCGACAGCCATCTTCTTCCCTTCTACAGTGCTACACGTTACACGATCGGTTCCTTGGTTCCTCCTCAATATATATACCCAGAGTCTTGCCCCTTGTGTTGTGTGCAGGTCATATGCGCTATGTGCACGCCACACATGGGGTAGAAAGTGAGATGTACTTCTGTCTTGGAGGCCATACAAATAGCAAGTATGGAGTACTTGTGTAGCACTTCTGAGGCACGTCACTCGTACAATGACCATGCGTCACTTGTGCGTCTTACTGTCATTGCAAAGTCCCTACTAGCCGTGCTGCTGACTTGGTTCAGGCGTACAAAAGGAGTATGGGTCCCATATGTAGTGTATACTTTCTTGATTTTTCGCAAGACCCGTAGAATCTGCATGTGCAGGACCAAAAGTCTCCACGGCCAGTCTGCGACCTTCTGTTGCGCTGAACACACGCAAGTCTCAAGCACGGTTTGGCCAATTTTTTTTTTTACTGTAGACCACCCGTAGTAGCATGTACGGTGGGTTGCGAGTGAGCCTTAACCTGCATGTCTTTGGACTGTGGGGGAAACTGGAGGAAACCCACGTAGACATGGGGAGAACATCCAAACTCCACACAGAAAGGCCCCCGTCGGCCACTGGGCTCGAACCCAGAACCTTCGTGCTGCGAGGTGACAGTGCTAATCACTACACCACTGTGCCACCGCAATAATACCTCTAATACCTAATTACCGTACTTCATATCCTCTGATGTATATCTGTATTATAATTCATATAATTTTCCATTCTATGAGCTTAAATCAAACTCGACTGACACGTTTACTCACTACCTTTCTGTTTTACAGTAAATAAACATTGTACTCGATTTAATGGAGCTTGGCTTTCCCAGACTGAAGAGACGTGTAACTCATGCTGTCAGCTTTATTTTGATGGAGTGCCTCTCAAATGCACATTTTTTTATACTAATAAGGCACGCCTGTGTATAGTCCTGAGACCGTGGTGTGTTGATTTGTGTAATTGCTAATGAACGCTGTGCGGACGCCTCAGTGGATTTGTAGCTCAGCAGGACAGGAGCTGATTTGTGTCCTTGAGCCTCGTTCATTCATCAATACAGCAGAAATACATTTTCTAGGCTGCAGGTAGATGAGGTTGATGTAAAGGGACGATAGGTTGCACAGGCCACTTTTTTGCTACCCCACAGACTGATTACAGTAGCACATGTGAGAGTCAGCTGTCGCAATCACCTTGATAGCTAATGAAGTATTTAGTACTCATGCTGAGTTTTATACCTCTGGCTATACAACTAGTGTGTGGTAATTAGGGTTGGGCCAAATGCTACACACACACACACACACACACACACACACATACACACACACCGCTGTGGGAGAGTTCCACAGCATTCTGTAATTCATGTGACAGGATTTGCTACAGCAGACAGTTGAGAAAAGATCCTGAGAAAGGAAAGACATGTTGCCTTCATGATCTCATGTTAATAATATCATTGCTGGGTGTTGGGTCACCACTGGGCCCTGAATCTGAGTCGGTTTTAAATCACATCTCTCTGTTAAACAGGGCCTTGTAAAACTACAGGATGCAAAAATGCTACAACCCAAATCAGAAAAAGTTGGGGCGGTATGGAAAATGCAAATAAAAAAAAGAAAGCAGTGATAAAAGGGGTGTTCACACGGCACATATTTGCATCGATGCTGCACCGATGTATTTTGTTGCGATATATCTTACACCGGTGTAAATTTTGTGGAGCGTTCACACGTCACAAACCTGCTTACTAGAGAGAAGCGTGTTAGCACCGGTGCAGCCCCACTTGCGTTCACACGGCAGTTTTTGCGACCGTGCTATACGATCGTAATAATGCGGAAATGAAATATGCGCATGCGTGAAAATGTACTTCCTTTTCCCGGTTGTCATGGCATCACCAAGCGCCGAGAAAACGACGTGGATGAAGACACCAGTGTTGCCAGATACTGCTGACGTTTTCCAGCCAAAAATATGTTCATATCCGCCAAAATGCACTTAAAACTGCCCAATCTGGCAACACTGGGAGACACGCAGTTCTGTTGTTGTTGATATTCACCATTTTGGAAGCACAAAATACCAGGATGCAAATTATGCAATGCCCGTATGTAATCAACTCTCCTCACGAGTAGCGAGTCTACCCCTGTAGCGTTCAGACGGCCCATTTTATATCGGTGCTGCCCCGCAAATTAGCATTTACTCCGGAGTAAATTTCTTAAACCACCTCCCGAGCAGGGTTAGATTTGCACCGGTTTAAGCAGCTTTCAGGGGCTACACCGGTATAACTTTGTACCGTGTGAACACTCTACCGGGGCAGCCCCGGTGCTACACCAGAGTAAAAGTTGCCATGTGAACACCCCTTAAATGTACTTTGACTTGTATTTCATTGCAGACAGAATGAACCCAAGATGTTTCATGTTTTGTCTGGTCAACTTCATTTCATTTGTTAATATACATCCATTCCTGTGCTTCAGGCCGTTCCAGAAAAAGCTGGGATGGGGCCAATTCAGGGTTGGTAATGAGGTAAAACAATTAAATAATGATGGGATTTGAAACAGGTGATGTCAGCAGGTGACTGTAATCATTATCTGGCACAAACTCAGTATCCAGGAAACACCTAGTTTTTGAGGAGCAAAGATGGGCTGACGATCGCCAGTTTTTCAACAAAATGTGTGAGAAAATAATTGAAATGCTCAAAAATGTTCCTCAAAGAACAATATGAAAGGGTTTGGACATTTAACCCTCCACAGTGCATAAGATCATTGAACATTTCAAGGAATCTTGAGGAATTTCAGTGCATAAAGGGCAAGGGCACAAGCCTAAGCTGAACACCCATGATCGCCGATCCCTCAGACGGCATCAGGAACCATCATCCGTCTATAGCTGATATAAGCACATGGGCTCAGGATTACTTTGTCAAACCTTCGTCAAGCACGACAATATGGCGTTACATCCACAAATACCCGTTAAAACTTTACTGTGGAAAAAGGAAGTCTTATGTTAACTGTGTCCAGAAGCACCATCGACTTCTCTGGGCTCAGAGGCATCTTGGATGGACCATCACACAGTGGAAACGTGTATTGTGGTCAGAAGAATCAGTATTCGAGGTCGTTTTTGGAAGAAATGGACACCGTGTGCTCTGGACCAAAGACAAAAAGGACCATCCAGACTGTTACCAGCAACAAGTCCAAAAGCCAGGGTCTGTCATGGTATGGGGTTTGTGTCAGTGCTCTTGGCAAAGGTAACTTACACTTCTGTGATGGCAGCATTAATGCAGAAAAGCACATTGAGATTCTGGAGTAAAATATCCTACCTTCGAGACATCTTTTCCAGGGATATTTCAACAAGAAAATGCAAAACTACCGTACATTCTGCACACATTACAGTACAAAGGCATGGCTGTGGAAGAAGAGGGTTCTTGTTCCCTCTGTTCCCAATAGAGAATGTGTAGAGAATTAAAAAAAAAAAAAAAGACAATGACAATCCCGTACTGTTGCACACCTTAAGACCTATTTGCAGAAAGAATGGGACAAAATAACGCCTGAAACACTTCATCACTTGGTGTCCCCAGTCCCTAAACATCTTTTAAGTGTTGAGAAGGAATGACTACCTTACAAAGTGGTAAATGTTTTACCGTCCCAACTTCTTTTGAAATGTGTTGCGAGATTCAAAATTGGTATGTGTTTATTATGGAAAAAAACAAACAAACCCAATAACATTCCCGAGGTAAAATATCAAATAATGTGCTGCTGTGTCATTTTGAGTGCAGTACGGGTCAAAGATCGTTTCTGATTTGGGGTTGTATTACTGAACTGATTGTTACAGCTACTGAGTACTAGATAAAAGAACAAAACCCTTTAACAAGAGCTTGTCTTTTCGCTGCTCTCAGCTGGTTAGTGTTTACTGTTACTGCCTGATCAAGCAGCCTTGTCCGTGCAATGCCAACCTGCATTGCTGTTACTGTGCTCTAGAGGTCTGCGCAGGACAGAATTTTCAGTCCCGCTCCCGCATTGTGCAGTCCCACTCCCGCCCGCTCCCGCAAAGAATTATGATTTTCAGTCCCGCCCGCGCCTGCCATATTTTGTCCCGCTCCCACCCGCAAATCCCGCATGATGCAGACGTTCGCGTTATTTCTCACAAAAGTTCTTGTCATTGGCTTGGGGAATTAAACATGCTGAGCTTAGCTGAGCTCTCCACTGACCGATCCTTCACCTAGCGCACGTAGCGAGGGTGCACGTTGGCATGCGGCATGCGCAGCTGAGGCTTTACAGAGATACCCAACACACCTACCAAAATCTACAGTGGATATTAAGAATATTGTACATTGCACATAGCTTATATGTCACTCCTCACATTTATATTCTAGGAAATACAAGTAGGCCTATAAGAAATTAATATAATTTAAAGACACAGCGTGATGGTGCCCTGCCCTCTACTTTCTTTTTAAAGCAGCACTTACTTCTGAAGCACTGTGAGCTTCACTAGAGGAGCTCTGCTCTTCTGCCATGATCGGAGATCTCAAACACGGAAGAGCGGAAAGGAATCGGAAACGTACGCGAGATTAGACCACATCCGCAAATTTAGGCATCTTAAAATGTTTTTATTAATGCCAAATAAAATATCCAGCACAAATTATATATGATAGACATAAATTAATAATTTATAAATTTTATTTTAAACACGTTTTTAGTTAGCGGGACTGCAGCTTATCACCTCTCCCGCCCGCTCCCGCATTGTGCACTCCCCCTCCCGCCCGCGCCTGCAATGAGCTTTCAAAATTTGTCCCGCGCCACACTGCTTTGCGTCGGGTCCTGCGGGACTCCCACGGGAGTGCAGGGCTCTACTGTGCTCATCATAAACAGCACATGCTGTATCCTCTGCAGTAATCTCACAGTGCAGGTTGAATGTATGAACTTTTCATGAAGCTCTGTGTCTAGTTTCATTTCTACAACTCTCACCTGCACTTCAAACGACACAGGTCAGCAGGGCTCGACATACATTTTTAAACCCACTTGCCCTGGGGTTAATTTCCACTTTCCCCCCCCAGTATTATCACTTGCTACCTATTTTGCGAGTACTACTTTTTTAGGAAAACCATAGAATAGTTGTGAATTGCGACATAAAATGAAGATCACACATTGAGTTGAAGTTTGGTTATTGATTAAGTTTATTATTAAATTTGGTTATTGGTTACTTTTTACTTTTACTTGTAACAGACAATAACAATTTTATCCAAAATAGTTTTTCCTGCTTTAGTCGATTTATTTCCATTTCATATGCATGCAGGTGTTGTAAAGTTCCATGTGTTTGTGTAGAACTCTCTCAGACTGTAGGTTCATTACTCGATAATTTAGAAATCAGAAAATAGAAATCTTTAACAAAGTTTGGTATGAAGAAAACAATAGGGTACCAAGACTTTTGAACAGTACTGTGTTTGAGAATATATATATATATATATATATATATATATATATATATATATATATATATATATTATCATCCACCTCTAGGTTAAAAAAAAACCCGCGCTGCATCATGACAGACAGGATAATGTTTAAAATTATTTAGTTTAAAAATTTAGTTAAAAAAGTTTAAAATTATTTAGTGTGTAGGTTGTGGGTGGTTCATACAGACCTGGCAACCTGTAACTGAATCAGTGCAGCCGGTCTGTCAGGACGCAACATGGTGTTTTTTTTGTTTGTTTTTTAACCTAGAGGTGGATATGGTGTGTATATATATAAAACAACAACAACCCTGATTATATAAATATTTTGCACAGGCCTGTGTTCCTCTGATAACAGAAACAAAGCTCCAGCTCTCTCTGCTCTTAATCTGTTCTGTTCGTTCAGGATTTATCGCTCATGTCGCTCCTTGTTGAGTTTTTTATGCCCGAGTTGTTTGAAACCAATCTAAGTTTTCTGTGTCGAATAAGGAAGCGGCTTCACCTTTTAGAAAATCAAACAATTTCATGAAGGCGATAATTCGAATGTGAGCAGAAAAAAAGAAAACGAGATTCTTAATCAAACTCTTCCATCCTCACTTCCGACTTTCTGCTTTTATAAAATACATTTTAAATACAATCGTGAATTTCTCTGGAGTTTTCAGGCTAAGCTCCTCTTCGTATTCTTTAACCACTCATTTCCCCGTTGTTCTTGAAGCATTTGCTTCTATTTAACATTTTCTTGATAAAAGGCATTGCCGTCTCTTCGCTAATGCCTTTTATCTATTTCTCTGTTTGAGCAAGCAAAAACAGTGCAAAAATGAACTATACTGAAGACAGATTAAGCCTTGCTTGCATGAAAGACGGTGTCTGTCTGACCCCAGCTGTAATTATCACGTGATGAGTGATGTCATGCACAAGAGGTCTATAAACAGTATGTGTAGCATATTACAATAGCGGGGGTGTATAAAATAACTTCCAAAGCAGTAAATTAAACTGAGACTAAGAAAACAGCCAAGACATAATGGCGGATACGTAGTGAGGGATGCTTTTAGGAACTGAAATAAAAGATCAAAAAGCCTAATTTTTGTGGTGCTAGTTCGTAATATATGCTCATTCCAACTTGCCTGTTCGGGCAAGTCGGGGACATATCCCGCTTGCCCGAATGCATGTTTCACTTGCCCTGGGCAATCGGGCAGTCCTTAATGTCGAGCCCTGGTCAGGCACTAGCTGGCTATCACAAGTTCTCAGACTGGATCCCTATACAAACTCCATCCATCTTCTAATAACCATCTTCTAAATCAGCAACATTATATGGTCAGAAGTTTATGGATACCTGACAATCATACACATAACTTTTTGAACATCCTGTTCCAGATTTAGTCCTGCCTTTTTTTTTTGCTATAATAACCAACACTCTTCCGGGAAGGTTTTCCACTAGATTTTGGAGCATGGTTGTATAACTTTCCGTTTCCAGTTGAGAGTACGCTGTGCGCATTCTGGCTGCCACTTCTCGCCGGAGCTTTTTATTTTACTTTATTTTCCCTTTTGTTTTAATTTTTTTTGTTTGTCTAGTTTGATGTTTGTTTTTTGTTTTTGTTTGAGTGTTTTGTCCACCGGTTGTGGTGTAGCTCCGGACCTAGTTTTGGGCGTCGGTTCCCTCCAGGCTTTGGTTCGTCGTGGGTGATGCCTGTGCTCCTTGCTAAGGACTGCAGTGAGCTTGTTGCTCTTTTAACATCGGGGTTGTCCAGCACTCTGTGCAGCGGTGCTTTTGCATACATGTCAACCTTTGGTCAATCAAACCTGTATAACCAACCTCCAAAATCCGTATTTCCCTTATAAAATCCTTATAAGATGCAAATTAAAATAATTTACCTAAAATTTGAATGATAATTAACAATGATATATCCAAGTTACTTTTTATTCAATATTAATAACAATAAACCTTCAGAATGAATACAAAGCTCCAATGTTCGACAAAAACACAAAGTGTCACTCTAATGTTCTGAATTGTACTCCATGACAGCTTTTTTTTAGCAGTCTGCACCAATACCTCACGAGGCTGCATGTCACAGCAAGTGTCTGTGTTGATCTTGCCGGAGTGCCCATTCAGAATCTTTTCAGTCGCTAGTGAAAGTCGCTCAGGTGGAAATACGCGTTTCAAACAAAATGTTACTTCCGGGTTGGCGGGATTCTCGCAATGCGGTGTGCGCATGATCAAAAGTGGAACGAAGTCTCGCTTCCACAAGATAACGCGCGATTTCATAAGACTCTTTACTGGCTGTTTGTGCTTTCTGTGGTGTACAGTACGTTTGTAAATGTTATGCGCTCTTTTATCATCGTGGGAATTGATTATAGCTCTAAATAAATATTGAAGTTTTTTTAAAGAATCTGTATAACTTTATTTGTACGCCCGTATACTACGTTTATTGAATCAAATCCGTATAAAATACGGACATTCCGTATAGGTTGACATGTATGCTTTTGTGCTTGGTGCGGTGTTCCGAGCAACGCTGCTCGGTGGCGTCGCGGCAGCTGTGCAGGTGGTTTGGTACATATCAGCGCTCTGCGTGGCGGTGCTTCTGTGCTTGCTTTGTGGATCCATGGCATGGTATTCTGAGTGATGTTGCCCGGTGGTGTCATGGTGGCTGTGCAGGCAGTATAGGACTTCTTTTCGTGCACCTTTTGGTGGGACTGTGGCTGCTACACCATTGGAATGACATCCTGACCTTCTTTTGGTGGACTTTTTTTTTTCTCCCTATAATTGTAACGCGACCTTGGGTATGAGAAAGGCTCTCTATAAATTTAACTGATTATTATTATTATTATTATTATTATTATTATTATTATTATTATTATGGCTGGTGGTGCTCCAAATCATCCCAAAGGTGTTCAGTGAGGTTGAGGTCAGGACTCTGTGCAGAACACTTGAATTCTTCCATTCCATACTTGGCAAACCATGTCTTCATGAACCATGCTTTGTGCAAAAGAGCATTGTCATGCTGGAACATGTTTGGGCCTCTTAGTTCCATCCATCCATAACTCCATCCATTTTCTAAACCACTTATCTGTCAGGGTTGCGGAGGAAGCTGGATCCAATCCCAGCTGTCTTTGTGTGAGACAGAGGGTACACCCTGCGCAGGTCGCCAATCTATCTCAGGGCTAACACAGATATGAAAAACCATTCACACCTCTGGGCAATTTAGAGTAGCCTAATCTGCATGTCTGTGGACTGTCGGAGGAAACCGGAGCACCCGGAGGAAACCTACGCAGACATGAGGAGAACATGCAAATTCCACACAGAATATGTATCTTGTCATGAAGTGAAGGAACAAATAAAGATCGAACCTGTTCAGAAGTATCAGAGTCCTCTCACACTGTCTCACTCTTTCTCCCACCCGATTGGTTGAGGCTCCTGGTAATCATCATCTAGTCATACTTCTTTTTAGTTGGGGGTGTGATGACATTTCATGTATCCAGGCCGATGTATGACACACGGGTACAAATAACTACAAATACAAGGATTGTCAGCGTGACTCACAGCAACCCTGGAACATTATACAGTATTTGTGTCCTGTCCTATGCATTGTAGCTTTAATTGTCCTATATGGAGAGTGGATGTATGCTTCTGTGCCGTAGTATTGAATGCAGAATCACCACTTTTTTTCCCCCTTCTTTTCTTACACTTTGTATCTGGCTCAGTCTCTTTCTGTAACTTGAAATAGCCTGGTGTGGCCACTTGATGGCACCTTTGTTGCCCTTACCAAATACAGGCACCATTTCTTCAGGGTCTGACGGGTGTTTTATAATAGATCCCCCCCCCCCCCCCCCCCCCCAACCTCAGCTATTCATGAGTCCCAAAACCTTCTGCTGCATAAACCGTCTGTAATACCTTTTCACTGCTTCAGCCATACGACAAACACAATATCTCATCAACCAATCTGTTAGAACATGCTACTTGTTTCACTGGATGTTCAGGTTGTGGCCCTGTTATATATACTGGCTGTGATATTTGTGGCTTGTGCCGGTTAATATAAGGGTTGTTGCAGGGCTTCATTCTTTACTCTGACAGGAAAAGAAACAGACATGGCCATTAGGTGCTGTTTTGCAGTCTACAGGTTGGTACTATATTTCTTGGGCACAAAGTCCCTGACTCAGCTGTGTTCTTGATCGCCCCCTTGCGGTTGTATTGCAATAGAGCAGCACAATAGACATGACTGATGAGTGCACTTGACCAAATGCTAGCCAGTAGCATAAAGAGCACACGTACTCAATTATGGAGAGCGCAAAAGGGATTTAAGTGGTTCTTTCTCAGCCAGTAATAGTCACCATGTCACTTCTTGGGTTTTATACACGAGCAAATGGCTGAAGATGGCAGGATAGGTTATGAAAGTGCAACAGCAAAGAAATATTGCAACAAAACTATTCTGTGGAAAATGGTTGTTTACTATGTTATAGTGTCTTAGATAAACAGTTCCCAACCTTACAATGCATTAAAAAATTATTTTACATGTTGTCATTTGACAGCCTTGTCCTTTTGTAATAATGGCGTACTATCTATCCATCCATCCATTATCTGTAGCCGCTTTATCCTGTCCTACAGGGTCGCAGGCAAGCTGGAGCCTATCCCAGCTGACTACGGGTGAGAGGCGGGGTACACCCTGGACAAGTCGCCAGGTCATCGCAGGGTTGACACATAGACAACCATTCACACTCACATTCACACCTACGGTCAATTTAGAGTCACCAGTTAACAACTACAATTGGTGTTGTTTTACAATCAGGGTACAAAGTTTGTGTCACAGGGGTCCAACATTCAAATTGATTCAAACTGGTTCTTGTACCAGTTTTTAAGTGAAGGACAAGTTAAAGAACAGATTTCAGGTAATTTTTTGACATGTGTGTATGGTAGTTTTGTGTAATCTGCTATAAGATGGGAGAAACAAATGAAGTGATTCTCGGAGAGGACATTTTTTTTTTTTGGACAATTCAGAATCCATGACTTCCATAGTGCTTTTAAATATAAGGCTGTAATCTTTGTGTTAGTTGTCTCTAATATTTATGTCCCAATATCTTGACTACATTTTAGGATGAAAATAATCATTTTAGATATGTTATTTTATATTGAAAAATTAGCTGTCTCGGAGAGGACATTTTTTTGACACAATTACATACTAATTTGATCAAAATAGTCTGAAAACTTACTGGCATTCAACATTAAAACTTAACTCTGTTTCCAATGATATGGAACCAAATATTTGTTTTATGGTATAAAGAATGATTTAAGTGCATCCCTTTTGGAGCTACCTGTGGTCAAAAAAGCACTTTTTCTAAATGACACGAGTAATTTTGCTAAATATGACATATTTCCATCTCATTATCTGTAGCCGCTTTATCCTGTTCTACAGGGTCGCAGGCAAGCTGGAGCCTATCCCAGCTGACTACGGGGGAAAGGCGGGGTACACCCTGGACAAGTCGCCAGGTCATCACAGGGCTGACACATAGACACAGACAACCATTCACACTCACATTCACACCTACGGTCAATTTAGAGCCACCAGTTAACCTAACCTGCATGTCTTTGGACTGTGGGGGAAACCGGAGCACCCGGAGGAAACCCACGCGGACACCGGGAGAACATGCAAACTCCACACAGAAAGGCCCTCGCCGGCCACGGGGCTCGAACCCGGACCTTCTTGCTGTGAGGCGACAGCGCTAACCACTACACCACCGTGCCGCCACATATTGCCATACATTCACCAAAAATAACGTTATCACCAAATTTTTTTCTGCATGGTAAATAGAGCTATCACAGGGCTACAATAAACAACCAAGTTTATTTAGTCAAGCCTTTTGATATTGAAGATAATAAGTGTTAAATGTGATTTTTAGCTTGCGTACCCTGATTTGTAAAACAACCCCTAACCTGCATGTCTTTGGACTGTGGGGGAAACCGGAGCACCTGGAGGAAACCCATGCAGACACGGGGAGAACATGCAAACTCCACACAGAAAGGCCTCCGTCAGCCACCGGGCTCGAACCCAGAAACTTCTTGCTGTGAGGTGACAGTGCTAACCACTACACCACCTTGTCGCCCGCGTACTATCTAGTTCCAAAAAAAAAAAATGGAGAAGAAATCCCTGTAAGTGCAGTGCCCAGTGGATCTGTTAATACTGAGCAGAGCAGCCGGATTGCTTTAGTGCCGAAGCGTTTTCAGACACGATATGAAAACACAGGAGAGGAAAATGGTGTACTGCTGCTCTAATCCAGGGTCCAATAGACCATAACAGTGGCACATCATTGTCATCTCTGAGCTCCCGATTATGTCTGATAAAACCTTTGATTTAAACCCTTTATGCAATTTGTGAAGTGACCCTGTACTGTAGTAACGCTTTTATCCCGTATAGAGCTTATGAGTCGTCTATATTTAGTCTGCGCTTTAAAACTGTCTGATTTCGTTACAAATAGCAATGCTGATATATATATTTGTGTGTGTTTAAGCACGATGGGTTGGCAGAACCAAAGAAGATAAATAGTTCTCCTCTGTTATCTTCTCGCAGATGTTGTATCTACAGTCTAATCTCTGTTGTCAGTTGTTTTGGAAAGTATTTCAGTGTTAAATATGCAGGAGTCGCTGCGCATATGACGCAACTGACATGGAGCAGATTTGCTGATCTTTTCATATTCACATCCTGCAGTCAGGAATAGAAATTGTGAGAGGTGGTGAGAGGGTCACATGACTGTCCACTCGGTTTAAACGATGAATAAAAGAGTCTAAAATAACTACATGAATGTGTGTCTCAGTGAGCGGTATATTTTTTTCTTTTTTCCCATCAGTTTTGTCTCCTGGATTTTTTTCCTCTCTACACTTATCTACCCAGTCATATCTTTTTTTTTTTTTGTCAGATCACATAATCTCCTCACAAAATCCGTTTATCAGTAATATTTATAGAGATACACTTCACTGATTACCAAAGCGATATAGACTCCACCTCATGACCCATCAGTGCATCCCTGGAAATGATCCATATTGTCTTAAAGAAATGTTAACCCCCATGACCTCCACTCGCAATCTGCAATCCAACAATAGCTTCTTCCTTCGTATCCCTAGGACAGGAATTTGCGCAATGTGGAATCGGGCCTTTTGTTCTACAGCCCCTCGCTTGTGGAACAGTCTTCCAGATCACCCAAGGACATAACAGATACTGGAGATTTTTTTAAGGGAAATTTGAAAACACATTTTAAATGGCTTACTTTTAATTTTGTGGGGGTTTTTTTAACCAAAAGTAATAGTTTTTTTGAGCTGTAAATGTGCCTCGCTGTCTTTTTAATGTAAGTTTTCTAGTCTTATAGTGTATTATTATTATTATTATTATTATTATTATTATTATTATTATTATTATTATCAGAGGGGAACCATCAGGGCCTTCTAGGGCCCAAACATATCAGCACTTCAAATGTTATATTTAATTTCTTTCATTCTTTAATTTCATTCTTTCATAATTTCATCATGGGCGGCACAGTGGTGTAGTGGTTAGCACCGTCACCTCACAGCAAGAAGGTCCTGGGTTCGAGCCCAGTGGCCAACGGAGGACTTTCTGTGTGGAGTTTGCATGTTCTCCCCGTGTCTGCGTGGGTTTCCTCCGGGTGCTCCGGTTTCCCCCACAGTCCAAAGGCATGCAGGTTAGGCTAATTGGTGGCTCTAAATTGACCGTGAATGTGAGTGTGAATGGTTGTCTGTGTCTATGTGTCGGCCCTGTGATGACCTGGCGGCTTGTCCAGGGTGTACCCCACCTCTCACCCATAGGCCAAGTTTACATTAGACTGTATCTGTCTCGTTTTCTTCGCGGATGCACTGTCCGTTTACATTAAAACGCCTGGAAACGCCGGGAAACGGGAATCCGCCAGGGTCCACGTATTCAATCTAGATTGTGTCTGGTCCGGTGCTGTGTAAACATTGAGAATACGCAGATACGCTGTGCTGAGCTCTAGCTGGCGTCGTCATTGGACAACGTCACTGTGACATCCACCTTCCTGATTCGCTGGCGTTGGTCATGTGACGCGACTGCTGAAAAACGGCACGGACTTCCGCCTTGTATCACCTTTCATTAAAGAGTATAAAAGTATGAAAATACTGCAAATACTGATGCAAATACTGCCCATTGTGTAGTTATGATTGTCTTTAGGCTTGCCATCCTTCCACTTGCAAGTGGTAAGTGACGCGCATGCCCGACATGCACTGAGATCACACACACAGCGGCTCAGTCCCAAATCACTGCTCGTGCGCTATACTCGCGCGCTCTGTGAGCTGCGCAGGGCCGGAGTGCGCACCCTCCAGAGGGCACTCGCTGTTCAGGGCGGAGTGATTTGGAGCGCAGGATGCCTGCGGAGCCGAGCGTATCCGTGTATTGGCGTTGCTATGTGCACGCGAATCGTGTATTGGCGTTGCTGTGTGCACACTAATCGTTTTAAAAACGTTAATCTGATGATCCGCTGATACGGTCTAATGTAAACCCCACCATAGTCAGCTGGGATAGGCTCCAGATTGCCTGCGACCCTGCACAGGATAAGTGGTAATGGATAATTTCATCATAATTATTCTCTTCTAATTTGGCCTCATTTTCTATCAAATTTGCTTCAGAAATGAAAGGGTTACTGTCCTGAAAACATTAAAACAGAGTTATCCAATGAGATTTTTTTTGTTTGTTGTCTCTAGGCTGAGAAGAGTTTAGAGCTGGCTCACTCATTGGTTAGGACTTCATTGCCGGGACAGAAGGCCATGGCAGGGTATGTTTACCGTATGTAGGAAGTGACAGATAAATTAACCAATCAGATTTTGATTTATACTGAGAGGGACCAAAAATTTATCACCCTTGGCCTTCTCAAAGGCCAACGCAAGCTTAACCGCATCTTAGTGAAGTCACCTTCCAGCCGGTTTAGCATTCATCAGTAGTGTTAGCAAATGCTAATAAAGCAGTCAGGCCAGTGCTATTGAGAGCAAGTAGCACAGGCTATCGACTGAGAAACTAAGGCCCTGTCCACACGGCAACGGATTCAGGTGACTCCGATACAATTGCTTATCGTTTAGGCCTGGCGTCCACACGGCACCGGCGTTTTGGGTGCCCAAAACGCAATCTTTTTGAGAACGGGTTCCAGAGTGGAAAGATCTGGCAACGTTGCCGTTGTGAAGTCGTCTGGATGAGTAGAACGGATTTGTTTACGATGACGTCACAACCACATGACTGTGAGTGTGTCACGCCGGATAGAAGTGTAACGAACTCGATGCGAGTTGTCAACAAATCCTATAACTTGGTTCATGAAACGCGCTTACAAAATAGTTTCACTGTGAATATTTATTGTGTAATGGTGCAGAGAGAGAGAGAGAGAGAGAGAGAGACTCTGCCCTTAGGGCAGAGTCAATCCCGCCAGCAAAAATAGGGAAAAAAAGGAGCGATCTCACCTCTTCAGATGTTGGCTTAAGTCCTAAAGTACATTTCTCAAAAAGGGCGTAGAGGAGCAAATTAATCCATCAACGTGTAGCATTCAATTTATTCCGGACCATTAAAGACGCCGCCTTCCACGTAGAATCATACGTCATCCTCGCCGCCATATTGGATAGGTCAAAGCGGAGAATAAAGATTCATGTGCTGCGTTTAACTGTACCAACAGGTTTACCGTCCAAACGAGATCACATGGGATTACCTTTCACAGGTGAGAAACAACAAATTAATCCATCAACGTGTCGCATTCAATTTATTCCGGACCATTAAAGACGCCGCCTTCCGCGTAGAATCATACGTCATCCTCGCCGCCATATTGGATAGGTCAAAGCGGAGAATAAAGATTAGCTGCGTTTAACTGTACCAACAGGTTTGCCGTCCAAACGAGATCACATGGGATTACCTTTCACAGGTGAGACTGGAAAAATACTTTTCATTGTATTTGGTCATTATAATGTAATTTTATGAACAGATTTTCCTGACTTTGTGGCTAATATGAAGTCTCGCGCATAATAGTTTATGCGCATAATAGTTTATGCGCATGCGTCCTTACTTCTTCTATTGTTCTGGTGTCTCCGAAGGGACTGTCTTACAGCGCCCCTAGAGGTGTGGCATGTGTATTGCATCGTTTTCAGCAAGCGTTGCGTTGCCACATGGACCTGATATTTTACTGATCGTTGCCCATTTGGACGCGATATATTTTTAAATAACATCTCGTTGCCGTTGTCGTGTGGATGTAGCCTAAGACTTCTGTTTCCAGACTCTTCTGTTTTGGCCCTTTTCCACTACCCTTTTTCAGCTCACTTCAGCTCGCTTCAGCTCATTTCAGCCCGACACGGCTCGCGTTTCGACTACCTCAGAGCGGCGCGACTCAGCTCGCTTCAGCTCACTTCAGCCCGACACGGCTCGCGTTTCGACTACCTCAGAGCGGCGCGACTCAGCTCGCTTCAGCCCTGATTAGCACCCAAAACTCGCACGGTTTTGGAGTGGGGCTGAAGCGAGCCAAACCGAGCTGAGTGGGGCTAGGGGCGTGAGGAGACACTCCCCTGTGCACTGATTGGTGAGGAGGAGTGTCCTCACATGCCCACACACGCCCCGCGAGCACGCTGGGATCTGTAAACACCGTAAACCCGGAAGAAGAAGAATTACGAATTACGAGAATTTCTGAAGCCTTATGCGCCTCGCCTCATCTATACGCTCTTGCCAGTATCTGTTTGCGTTGTCGGTGACAACAAGCCACAGCACCAAGACCAGCAACACTAACTACTCCATGTTTATTGTTTATTATCCGCTTAAAAGGTCACTGATGTCACTGTTTGCGCCGCTTAACGACATCACGTGACTTCCACCCACTTTCGCTAACTCCACCCAGTGTGTCCACCCACTTCCAGCCAGCACGGTTCAGCGCGGTTGTAGTCGAAATGCAACTCCAACAGCCCCGCTCAGCTCGACTCAGCCCAACTCAGCACGGCACGGCTCAGCCCAACTCAGTCGCGTTGGTAGTGGAAAAGCGGCATTTGTTTATAATTTGGGAAATAGAACCAACTAAATTTGTAAGAGAATATCACAGGCTGATCATGTACGAGTGAGATTAAAAAAAACAGTCCTGCACACATCTTGTTTTGAGTGACCATATTTGTGCCAGTATGTTTTTATTAACCTGGGTTGACATGAGTGCTTGGGGTGGCTTGGTGGTGTAGTGGTTAGCACTGTCGCCTCACAGCAGGAAGGTTCTGGGTTCGAGCCCTGTGGCTGATGAGGGCGTTTCTGTGTGGAGTTTGCATGTTCTCCCCGTGTCTGTGTGGGTTTCCTCCCCCTAGTCCAAAGACATGCAGTTAGGCTAATTGGCCACTCTAAATTGCCCGTAGGTGTGAGTGTGAATGGTTGTTTCCCAAGGGTTGCGGCAGGAAGGACATCCATAAAACTATGCTCTAATTAATATGACGTGTGGCTCAGTAGTGTCCACATGGACCCCGACCTAGCAGTAGTGCTGGACAAGGAAGAAGTTGTTGACCCGAGTGCTAGCTCTGGCTATTGGCATAAACACGGTATGCACGGTACTGATTTCCTCGCTTGCCCTGGATCATGTTATTATTGCTGATAAATTGGATCTATGTCTGGTTTCGGCATCTCTGAACTCTCTCCATCTCTCTCTCTGACTGCCTTGGACCAACATTAAACTAGTTTCATTTCAGGAAAACATAAAGACTGATGGCTGTAATGTTGCCTTATACTGTATATTTAGTGTTTGGTTCCAGATCATTTACATTTATTGACTGGCTGAACTCTGTGACCCACAGACATCACAAGGTACTGTCAGGCCAATGATGCAGCCATATTAGTTACTGTTTGCTTACTGTTGTGTCTTTGCTAAATGAAATGCAGATGATTTGGTTGAGATTGCATGATTGATTTGGTCGGTCGAGAACTTGCCACATTCTGGGCCTGAGCCATGTTTTGAGCCTGTGCTGTGCTGCTGCAAGGTGAAGTTTTGCAAGTATTGGATCAAAGTTGTTAAAATGCGTCTTTGCACTAAAAGTGGAAAGAAGTCATGGCATCATGTTACAGCCTTCAGCTTTTCTTGAACATCTTTTCTGCACATCATTTTTTGTGCTTTTCCTGCTGTAGCCCTGTGGAACGGTGTTCAGTTTGCTGAGTGTGGGATGTGGCAGGAAGCACATTTTCTTTCTTTCTTTAACATCAAACTTGTATACTTTATATGGTATAAAGTTTTTATCCCCTGCTGACCGAAAGGCCCGAAGGGGGATTATGTCGTGGCGGTGTCCATCTGCCTGTCCGTCCCGGGAAGGGTGCTCACCTTCTGAAATCAACTCCTCTCACAATTTTTGGAGGAATTTCACGAAACTCGGCAGGATTCTTAGTTATATGTCGATAATACACATATTGTAATTTCATTACATTGGATCACATTTTACCAGAGTTACAGCCCTTGATTAACAAAATTATAATTTGACAATGCCATGAGTGTGTTTTTCCTTCTGAAATCAACTCCTCTCGTAATTCTCATCTCATCTCATTATCTCTAGCCGCTTTATCCTGTTCTACAGGGTCGCAGGCAAGCTGGAGCCTATCCCAGCTGACTACGGGCAAAAGGTGGGGTACACCCTGGACAAGTCGCCAGGTCATCGCAGGGCTACACATAGACACAGACAACCATTCACACTCACATTCACACCTACGGTCAATTTAGAGTCACCAGTTAACCTAACCTGCATGTCTTTGGACTGTGGGGGAAACCGGAGCACCCGGAGGAAACCCACACGGACACGGGGAGAACATGCAAACTCCACACAGAAAGGCCCTCGCCGGCCACGGGGCTTGAACCCGGACCTTCTTGCTGTGAGGCGACAGCGCTAACCACTACACCACCGTGCCGCCCTCCTCTCGTAATCGTTGGAGGAATTTCACCAAACTTGGTAAAAGGCTTTATTATATGTTGCTAATATGCATATTGTTATTTTGTTCAATTTGGTTGCATTTTACCAGAGTTGTGGCCCTTGATTAACAACCTTGTAATTTCACAATTTCTTGAAGGTGTGTTTGCCTTCTGACATCAACTCCTCTCACAATTTGTGGACAAATTTCTCAAAGCTTGGCAAAAGGCCTTGGTATATGACGGTAATATGCATATTGCGATTT
This sequence comes from Neoarius graeffei, assembly GCF_027579695.1. NCBI lineage: Eukaryota > Metazoa > Chordata > Actinopteri > Siluriformes > Ariidae > Neoarius > Neoarius graeffei. The sequence goes on from NC_083577.1 coordinate 41,611,659, forward strand.
AATTTCGTTTCTGAAAATGTTACCAGAGTTTTGACCTTTGATTAAATAACTTGTACTTTGACAATTTCATGAGGGTGTACGTTCTTCTGAAATCAGCTCCTCTCACACTTTGTGGCAGAATTTCACCAAACTTGGTAAAAGGCTTTGTTATATGACAGTTATACGCATATTGAAATTTCATTTAATTTGGGCAAATTTTACCAGAGTTTAACAAGTTTGACAAACTTGTACTTTGGCAATTTCATCAAGGTGTGCTTGCTTTCTGAAATCAACTTCCCTCACAATTTCTAGAGGAATTTCATGTAACTTGGCAAAAAGTTTTTTATCCCCTGCTGGCTGAAGGCCCAAAGGGGGATTATGTCGTGGCGACGTCTGTCCGTCCCGGGAAGGGTACTCACCTTCTGAAATCAACTCCTCTCACAATTTTTGGAGGAATGTCATGAAACTTGGCAGGATTCTTTGTTATATGTCGGTAATATGCATATTGCAATTTCATTCAATTCAGTCACATTTTACCAGAGTTATATCATAGTTGCCAGTGGGGGATATTGTGCTCTCTGAGCACTCTTGTTCGTCCAGGTCACAGTGCAGTCTAGCTGACGTGATGCACATCTAACACTAGCAATTTAAATGAAATTTTAGCAAAATGAATACAAACCTTTGAACAAAACCAATTCTGATTAATTTCCATCACTCAGTTTTTACACACTACAAAATTACTGCCACAAGGGACTTCTTTTTCTAAGTTAAAAAGGCAATAATTTTTTGCATTATTCACTTTTACAAGAAAGTCTTTCTTTCCTTCCACAAAAAAAAAAACGTTTTTGTATGACAAAGAAACTTAAGCAGGATCTCTCACACATACTCCGTCAGGTTTATTATGTTTCTTATAACATTTTCAACACAAATTAAATTAGAGTTGAAAGATATCCCCTGGACAAAGGCTATATCCAGGCTCACCATGCATATTATTTTGGTTGAGGGGAAGAAAAAAAAAACACCCTATATTTCTGTCCATCCTTTCTTGATAAATTATGCCTGTTCCATATTTATAGACCCTCTGGGCTCCACCTGAGCTGGACCCAGGACAACTTTCCCACTAATCTTCTCATAACGGCAGACCTGCTTAGAATTGTAAATAGGAACACACAGTGAGTTGTGCCGTTATAGGAAAATAATCCATGCTGGCCTGGTGTGATAGAACCGGATGTGAAGTAGCCATAAGTGTGGTATATTCCTCTTTTTTGTGAGACATGTTGCTTCTAGTTATCACTTTTATAGCAGTGAGTCTTCTCCTACCATTGTTTTCTCTCTGTTGAATTTAATAAGACTGTTAATGTTACCAAGAAACCACAAATTACAGACTCTTCCGTCCTGAAGACTGCGTCATAGCAGAAAATTTACACAGTTTAAAAAAACTTACAAAGACTGTTACAAAGCGCTGACACCTGACATTCCTTCAGTAAGTGATATACAAACATCTCCTAACAGAAAACTGTCATATCAGTGTTTACACGTTTTTCATTGTTAAACAAGACATTTGTTTAAATCCATTTATTATTAGCCTGAGATTATGTGACATATCCGTTATCCAAGTCCCTATGAATAAACTGTTACTATAGAAACGATAGCATATACAGAGAATATTACACAGTGGTGTGAAGATATGAAGTTTATGTTTGAGTGGTGAACATATTCATGAGTGACTGAAGCAAACACGTGATGTATTTTTCAACACAAGAGGATAAACTTCATATCTTCACACCACCGTGGAATGTTCTTTATATTATACGGACACATACACACGCGCGCGCACAAAAAAAAAAAAAACCTGCAAGTTAATCAAAATAATTTTAATTTTGAACCAGTTCGCCATTTTGACAATGCACATCTAGTTAGTGGGGAAAACACTGTCATCGGAGTGAAATATTTGGAAATATTATACATACAGGAGACTTTTTTGATGGAATAAAAACATGTATTCTATTCCCTTCTAGCGGGTTTCATTCATTTGGTCTGATAGCATGCAATATTGTCAGCATATCACTTATCCTACGTGTATTACATCACTCTACTTAATGGGGAATGAGGATTGAATGTTTTACGATGTTGCATGGTTGTCAAGACAACATGACATCACATGTCGGAGCTGTTGCGAATATCCAATGAGAGCTTTCTGTTGCGCATGCGCAGAAGCATTTCTTTGTTCGCCAGGAAAGAGAAAGACGTGTTGAAAACCCAAAAGGCTACCAAAAACTTCATTAGATATTCTTCATGCATATTTACAGGAGAAAAACATACCAACGGACATCGAAAAACTGGAAAAGAGACACGTTGGAGATGTAAAACTTCCGCGCTAGCGAGCGACTGTGACAATTTGTAAACAAACATGGCCACCAGGTTTGCTTCGTTAAACACAGAAGATTTTGAGAGAATTTTGAAAGAGAAAGATGCATTGAACATACGAAATGAATGTGTACGTATAATAATAATAATAATAATAATAATAATAATAATAATGTTGGCTGGCTTTTTTACGCGGTATATCAGATATATTCCATTCAGCTAGCATGATATTGAATGAGTTGAAGATGAGTTCAATATCATGCTAGCTGAATGGAATATATCTGATATACACTACCGTTCAAAAGTTTGGGGTCACTTTGAAATTTTCCTTATTTTTGAAAGAAAATCACTTCTTTTCAATGAAGATCACTTTAAACTAATCAGAAATCCACTCTATACATTGCTAATGTGGTAAATGACTATTCTAGCTGCAAATGTGTGGTTTTTGGTGCAATATCTCCATAGGTGTATAGAGGCCCATTTCCAGCAACTCTCACTCCAGTGTTCTAATGGTACAATGTGTTTGCTCATTGCCTCAGAAGGCTAATGGATGATTAGAAAACCCTTGTACAATCATGTTCGCACAGCTGAAAACAGTTGAGCTCTTTAGAGAAGCTATAAAACTGACCTTCCTTTGAGCAGATTGAGTTTCTGGAGCATCACATTTGTGGGGTCGATTAAATGCTCAAAATGGCCAGAAAAATGTCTCGACTAGATTTTCTATTCATTTTACAACTTATGGTGGTAAATAAAAGTGTGACTTTTCATGGAAAACACAAAATTGTCTGGGTGACCCCAAACTTTTGAACGGTAGTGTACCACGTAAAAAAGCCAGCCAATATTATTATTTTAATATGTCACTCAGATCCGCGATGTATTTCGTATGAAAAATGTGAGTTTTTCTGCATGAGAAGATAAACTTCATATCTTCAAGCCAACGTGTGATTTTTCTTTTTATTTTATAGACACATTCACGAACAAAAAGTACCCAAATTTATCAAAACAATTCATCAATTTCCTCACGAGCGGCATATAGAGATTTATGTCACGGTTTTGGTTCTCCATGTCCTGGATGTAGCTCGTATGAAAAACACGAGTGGTGTATTTCCCAGTAAAACACTTACGTCCATATAATATTCATTAATACTATTAGTTTAATATTAATATAAACCTTACCATATGTTGCAGTTGGAGCTACTGTCAGAGCCATGCAGTTATAGAAAATGATTCCACACCTTTTAATAAAAAAAAAATTTCACTGTGATTATAACTAAAAATAATCTAAAAAAGGCCATGCTTGACTCTCCAGCCTGATCCCCTGATCGTCTCTGTACACATTTCTCTGCCTCTTTTTCACCAAGTGTTCCTATTATGCAAAAGGCCACATCGTTTGCATAATTTTATATTCTTAAGTCAACACTGTAGATATTGATTTATGACTTAAGTGCCTTAACTGTACTGAGATTGCTTTCTGGACTATTCGGCAGCATGGAGATATGGAGACTTTCCTAGGTATGTATTAGCTCTGCTCTCAAGGACTTATTATTGAGGGTCTCATGGTTTTGAATGCAGGTCAAAGGTTTGCGGAAATCAGCCATCGTCTACCTCAGGCTGCTGTCGTCTCCTTCCTCCTGACACACACCGTCTCTCCATCAAAGCCCAGTGGGAAGAGGCTGGCCGGAGCTTGCTCAGAGTTAATGGGGTCAGCTGTAATCACTTCTGTCCTCATCATCTCATTAGCTCATATTAAGCCATGAGCAACAACCATGCCTCCTCAGAAGGTCTACTCGTCAAGTTTATTTTTATAGCGCTTTTAACAACAGACATTGTCACAAAGCAGCTTTACAGAAAATTAAAGACCTTAAACATGAGCTAATTTTATCCCTGATCTATCCCCAATGAGCAAGCCTGTGGCGACGGTGTCCCTCGGACGACACGAGGAAGAATCCTCGAGAGGAACCAGACTCAAAAGGGAACCCATCGTCATCTGGGTGATGACAGATGACGTGATTATAAATAACTCGCTGCTATAACTGTGTCCTATATAGCAGAGGTGAACAGTAACGAAGTACATTTACTTGAGTACTGTACTTAAGTACACTTTTTTTGAGTATCTGTACTTTACTCAAGTATTATTTTTTTTGGAAACTTATGACTTTAACTTCACTACATTTGAAAGCCAAATATCATACTTTTCACTCCACTACATTTCTATCAAGGTCCTCATTACTCATTACTATGAAGCAGCTTTGAAAGTGGATTTTTTCCCCCTTTTCTTTTCTAAAATGTGATTTTTTTTTTTTTGGTCAGCTGACGCTGAGACGGCCTATCAGTAATCACTAGGGTCACGTCACATCCATAGACTGTATAAAATCAAGCTCAGTGATTTCTCCGCAGCATTATTTAACACGATCAGTTGATGGCAGAATGGAAGGAGATGGTTCTTCTGGGGAATGCACGCACTCATGGCTTTACCTAGAACCCATGTTTCAGTTTTCTGAAAGGATTAAAAATTCGTTTTGCTTTAAATGTTTGCTTTGTTTGCCTAAAATGGAGCACATCACAGCCGACAAAAACTCGCCATCCAACCTGCGGAAGCATATTGAAGTATGTAAACGTTTTATTCCAAGAGAACGCTTGCAACGAAGTTGTCTGTGCTTTTAGAGCTAGCAATAACGTTGCAATAGCTATGCAGTCTGGTTAGTCAAATGACTTTCTATGGATTTGCCCACCAAGTTGCCATCGCCTTGTCCACGGCTAACTTTAACACATAGCTAGTTAACTTGGACACTGTTACAGTAGTTAGCATGTAAAAACGGAGTTACGCTAACATGAATAACGTTAACTTATCTGAAGTCCTTTTAGAAATATGTTTTAGCATAATCTTGCCAAATAAACAATGTAGAAATCTGTGTTTATCTGTTTTTAAAGGTGTTTATTCGACAGGTTCTACAAGCTAGTCAGTAAATCCAGTCGGTTGCTTCAGAGGCGTTAGGTTTTGTAAACGTCGTGGCAATAATACAACAATGCGTTGACAGAAAATGTACTTTTAATACTTAAGTATGTTTTAATAGCAAGTACTTCAATTTAAGTAAAAATTTGACTGGACAACTTTCACTTGTATCGGAGTAACATTTAACCAGCGGGATCTGTACTCTGACTTAAGTAATGAAGTTGGGTACTTTGTCCACTTCTACTATATAATCACAAAGTATAACTGTGAAACCAGGAAACTTATTATAGTTTTAACATGAAGTCTGTTTTGTTGAAGTTGTTATAAACTGCTCATTGATGGAAACTTGAGTGCAAAACCGTTCATGACAACTGCAGTCCTCCGACATACTGTAAATGCATTACTGTAAGTGTCCAGAGCGTCTTCCAAGTGCGACTTTTGACCGTCCACATAGGGCCGTCCTCCACAGGACGGCCTCATCACACTTTTATTCAGCATGGCTCTGTTATGTCTGTTTATTTCCTTTCTTTTCCTATTCTTGAGTCTGAACTACAGTATATGCATGGAAATGTTCATCAGCAGAATGTCATTCCAGTTATACGCAGGTGAACGAAAGAGAGAGAAGAGCTTAAACTGATCATATACTGTGCAGAAATGCCACATGGAAAATCGAAGAGAAGGAATGCTTTATAAAACTCCTGGAATAAGCAGGCCTGAAAAAGGTCTCAATTTCATGCAATTCAGTCCAATGGCTTAGGATAGTGCATTAAACTAAGCAGCTTTGGGGTGGTATTAGTGTTAAAAGGCAGGACATAATAGGAATCGGCCTTATCTCGGTCTGTACTGTAAAGTTTAGTGAATGTATTTCTCTCTCTGTCTCTCTCTCTCGGTGATTTAATGTGTATGTGTTTGTTGATATGTGAATCCTGCAGCCCTGTGCTCCCCTGCAGCATTTATTTCACTCGGCTCTATTTGATTAGAGCTGGTACAGGAAGCAGGCTGTATGTGCACACAGTGATGCTTCAGTGGAGTATAATCCAATAGAAAAACCCAGAGGCTTGATTTCCTGTGCGCATGCTTATCTCTGCATCATGTGCTCATTTGTGGAGTAATTGGAATGGTGTGTGGTAACAGACAGAGAGCAAAAATTATACAATAAGCTCTGCTGCATAATTTTTAATGTCAGGAAAGTAAAACCTGGTTAGCTGGTAGCATGAAGTTTAAGGATTCTGTTTTGATGCCTCTTCGAATTTGTGCATCATTTAGTCACTTGTTATATTACATGAGTTCTCTTTTAATCCTCTAAAAAAAAAAAAGAAATCCACTCTTGGCTTTGATCGTCAAGTCACTGTTTTTGTTTGTTTTTTTGTCTTAAAACTTGTTAAACTACAGTGGTGCTTAAAAGTTTGTGAACCCTTTAGAATTTTCTATATTTCTGCAAAAATATGGCATAAAACATCCTCAGATTTTCACACAAGTCCTAAAAGTAGATAAAGAGAACCCAGTTAAACAAATGAGACAAAAATATTATACTTGGTCATTTATTTATTGAGGAAAATGATCCAATATTACATATCTGTGAGTGGCAAAAGTATGTGAACCTTTGCTTTCAGTATCTGGTGTGACCCCCTTGTGCAGCAATAACTGCAACTAAATGTTTCCGGTGTCTGTTGATCAGTCCTGCACACTGGCTTGGAGGAATTTTAGCCCGTTCCTCCGTACAGAACAGCTTCAACTCTGGGATGTTGGTGGGTTTCCTCACATGAACTGCTCGCTTCAGGTCCTTCCACAACATTTTGATTGGATTAAGGTCAGGACTTTGACTTGGCCATTCCAAAACATGAACTTTATTCTTCTTTAACCATTCTTTGGTAGAACGACTTGTGTGCTTAGGGTCGTTGTCTTGCTGCATGACCCACCTTCTCTTGAAATTCAGTTCGTGGACAGATGTCCTGACATTTTCCTTTAGAATTCCCTGGTAAAATTCAGAATTCATTGCTCCATCAATGATGGCAAGCCGTCCTGGCCCAGATGCAGCAAAACAGGCCCAAAACACGATACTACCACCACCATGTTTCACAGATGGGATAAGGTTGTTATACTGGAATGCAGTGTTTTCCTTTCTCCAAACTTAACACTTCTCATTTAAACCAAATTGTTCAATTTTGGGCTCAGCCATCCACAAAACATTTTTCCAATAGCATTCTGGCTTTTCCATGCGATCTTTAGCAAACTGCAGACAAGCAGCAAGTTTTTTTGGAGAGCAGTGGCTTTCTCCTTGCAACCCTGTCATGCACACCATTGTTGTTCAGTGTTCTCCTGATGGTGGACTCATGAACATTAACATTAGCCAATGTGAGAGAGGCCTTCAGTTGCTTAGAAGTTACCCTGGGGTCCTTTGTGACCTCGCCAACTATTACACGCCTTGCTCTTGGAGTGATCTTTGTTGGTCAACCACTCCTGGGGAGGGTAACAATGGTCTTGAATTTCCTCCATTTGTACACAATCTGTCTGACTGTGGATTGGTGGAGTCCAAACTTTTTTGAGATGGTTTTGTAACCTTTTCCAGCCTGATGAGCATCAACAATGCTTTTTCTGAGGTCCTCAGAAATCTCCTTTGTTCGTGCCATGATACACTTGCACAAACATGTGTTGTGAAGATCAGACTTTGATAGATCCCTGTTCTTTAAATAAAACAGGGTGCCCACTCACACCTGATTTGTCATCCAATTGATTGAAAACACCTGACTCTAATTTCACCTTCAAATTAACTGCTAATCCTAGAGGTTCACATACTTTTGCCAGTCACAGATATGTAATATTGGATCATTTTCCTCAATAAATAAATGACCAAGTATAATATTTTTGTCTCATTTGTTTAACTGGGTTCTCTTTATCTACTTTTAGGACTTGTGTGAAAATCTGAGGATGTTTTGGGTCATATTTATGCAGAAATATAGAAAATTCTAAAGGGTTCACAAACTTTCAAGCACCACTGTATACTCACCGGCTACTTTAATAGGAACTTGTTCTTGATTCTAAGATTCCTGTTCTTGGTTGCAGGAGTGGAACCCATTGTGGTCTTCTGCTGTTGCATGCTGAGATGCTTTTCTGCTCAACATGGTTGTAAAGAGTTGCTATGAGCTGTTATATCCTTCCTGGGAGCTCGAACCAATCTGGCTATTTTCCTTTGACCTCTCTTATCAACAAGGCATTTCCACTTATAGAACTGTCGCTCACTCAGTGTTTTTTGTTTTTCACACCATTCTGTGTAAACTCTAGAGACTGTTGTGTGTGAAAACCCCAGGAGATCAGCAGTTTCTAAAATACTCAAACCAGTCCATCAGGCTCAAACCAACACCCATGCCACAGTGAAAGTCACACTTTGAGACAGTGTTGTAGTCTAGTCACTAAACCTCAAGTCCAAGTCCAGTCTCGAGTCCCCAGTGTTCAAGTCCGAGTCATTAAAGAAAATTTCGAGTCGAGTCCGAGAACAAGACTCCAACCGCACCATTTGACGGTGGCTATTGCTGCCTTTACTATATGTGAAAGCGTCTCTGCTGCTGTGTTGGACTAACGTTACTGCTCGACTGTCCCATTTTAGTTAATAGGTGACAGATAAAAAGCTTGTTCATCTCTCAACAAACTCCGCCCACTATCAACAGGGCAAATAACATGAGAGAGGGTTAACACTAGCTAGTTCATCAGTCAGCAACCTCCGCCCACTATCAACAGAGCAGTGAACATAGCGTGTCACTTCTTCTCTGGGTGGAGTCTTGCTAAATGACGATTGAAGTTCGAGGTCGTCCCCGTCGTCTCCTCGATGGTTCTTAGACATATGGAACACACAGCAGTGCATTTTTCCCACCGCACGAGAAGTCTGTATAAGCAAAGCGGACAGTCCTAGGGGCGTCTCTCCAGGCATTTTAGCACCGTTAACGTTAGTTTGTTCCTGAACATGACGTATAAACAGGTGAATGTGCATTCTCTTACACGAAACTAGTATAAAAATTAATGTAGATATCTCATCATCTCTAGCCGCTTTATCCTGTTCTACAGGGTCACAGGCAAGCTGGAGCCTATCCCAGCTGACTACGGGCGAAAGGCGGGGTACACCCTGGACAAGTCGCCAGGTCATCACAGGGCTGACACATAGACACAGGCAACCATTCACACTCACATTCACACCTACGGTCAATTTAGAGTCACCAGTTAACCTAACCTGCATGTCGTTGGACTGTGGGGGAAACCAGAGCACCCGGAGGAAACCCACACGGACACGGGGAGAACATGCAAACTCCACACAGAAAGGCCCTCGCCGGCCACGGGGCTCGAACCCAGGACCTTCTTGCTGTGAGGCGACAGCGCTAACCACTACACCACCGTGCCGCCCGCTAATGTAGATATAAATATCTTATACCAAATTATTATGGCATGTTACAAAAAATAAAGAAAAAAATCAGAGTCCTCATCTCCAATTTACAAGTCCAAATGCAGTTAATGCACGAGTCCAAGTCCAAGTCATCAGTGCTCAAGTCCAAGTCAAGTCACGAGTCCTTAAAATCAGGGCACGAGTCCTGGACTCAAGTACTACAAGCCTGCTTTGAGATCATAATTTTCCCCATTCTGATGTTTGAAGTGGACATTAACTGAAGCTCTTGATTTGTATCTGCACGAGTTTATGTATTGCGCTGCTGTCAAGGGATCGGCTGATTAGAGAACTGCACAGAACAGCAGGTGGATGGGTGTTCCTGATAAAGTGATCGGTGAGTGTATATGCAGAGATGTAAAGAAAGAAACCTAACCTTCTCTTCTGACTGATCAGATGGCTATGATTTTGTCCTCAAGCTCTGAAAATGTTCACAAGAAGCCTCGTCACCTGGACCAAACTAACATGAACTGTTTTCCCTTCCCTGAGGTTTTCTCTTTTGGCCCAGTGAGAGTATCTGACGTCTCCTGGGCTTCCACGCTGTGATTAGAGTCTTCTTTTCTCTATCTCTCTCGCACACAGGGGAGACCGGGGCTTTCCAGGAGGAGGATCAGCTACTTGATATTCACAGGCGCCACACAGGGCTTCTCTTTTGGCTCCATTGCTGACGGGACACTTTCAGAAGCTGCATACTTAAAACCGGATCAAAGGACGGAGAGACGTGGGCTGAATTCCAAAGTGCTTTCGGTCTCCCAGGCTGCTGGGGAATTAAGTTCATAGTCAAAAAACTCTCACGCTCGCTCCTTCGCTCGCTCAGGCCCCATGCTGTGGGTAATGGGTTGTAATATGTGGCGCTCTTTGCTCTTGTCATAGAGCACTGCTCTTCCTGCTTGTGTTGTGACTGGGCAGAAAGCTGTGGCCATATTGGTCACTTTAGCTTGAGGTGAAACAGCAGGGAGGCTTTTTACAGTGAAGGAGCACCACAGAGGACCAGCGAGGTGGCATATATTATGGTATTAGTATGCGTTGCACAACTGTCACTCTCAAACATTTGTACAGCTGGGATATGAGAATTATACCATGTTTACCGATTAAGAATTTTCATCACTGGGATAACTGGGCATGAGATGTCGCTCCATCAGTCCAGCACTGGACACCATGAACACACATTCACACTCATCTACATCTAGGAGCAATTTAACAGCCAATCCTTCTACTGGCATGTTTTTGGGCATTGGGAGAGAACCAGAAAACCCTGAGGAAACCCAAATGGACACAGGAATTCCACATACATAGGAGCTCTGGATCGAACCATGGCGCTGTGAGACAGAAACCCACAAGAGCTTTTCCGTTGCAAATTTCAGGCTCTTTCTTGAACTGTAGAAGGTCGTCTTTTGATCTAAACCTAAAAAAAAAAAAAGTTAGCTAATAGTTAAAATGATTCCTAATGAAGGTTATAATTCTGGATTAAACTAATTAAAAAAAACTATTAACCAAATTTGTTAAATATGTTTTAACAGTATTTTTTTCTTTGTATACACACTGGCCTTTCATTAACTTTAATTTAATGTATACAGGTGTATTACTAAGGCAGCACAGTGGTGTAGTGGTTAGCGCTGTTGCCTCACAGCAAGAAGGTTTTGGGTTCAAGCCCAGTGGTAGACAGGGGCCTATCTGTGTGGGGTTTGCATGTTCTCTGGGTCCCCCTAAAGACAAGCAGGTTAGGTCAGCATTTCTCAACCTTTTTTCAGTCACGGCACCCTTCAGAAGTACGCAAATTCTCAAGGCACCCCCATATAAAACATACGCAGTCACGCTGACCATATGCTGACCCCGGTAGTGACGTTGTGACATGGAAAAGGGGGCCGTGAGACAAATTTTGATGATGCATGAGGCGGCGATGATCTGCATTAGTGTAACTATCGTTTTTTGGAATTTTAATTCATTTTATTTATTTCAATGTTAGAATATATAATTTTTTGACGGCACCCCTAACGAAGCCAGACAGCACCCCAGGGTGCCGTGGCACCCCGGTTGAGAAAGGCTGGGTTAGGTTAATTGGTGGTTCTAATGTGAGTGTGAATGGTTGTCTGTGTCTATGTGTCAGCCCTGCGATGACCTGGTGACTTGTCCAGGGTGTACCCCACCCCTCACCCATAGTCAGCTGGGATAGGCTCCAGCTTGCCTGCGACCCTGCACAGGATAAGTGGTTATGGATGAGTATTAATAAGCCTTCATTTGTAGTTTAGATGTAATTTCATTATTTGCTTTTTATAGGTAGCTGAATGTAACAAGTTCTAAATGTGCTCAAGTAATTCCTGAAGTTCGAGCCTCTATCATCATGATTAAATCTCATCACAGAGCACCGAATATGGCCATGTTGCTTATATTATCAGTAAAGAATTATTTGCTTCAGCTCGAATAATAGATTAGGGAGCATGGCTCTTTAATTTGTGGTGCTTCATGGAAACCTCATTCATCTCACTATCTGTAGCCGCTTTATCCTGTTCTACAGGGTCGCAGGCAAGCTGGAGCCTATCCCAGCTGACTACGGGCGAAAGGCGGGGTACACCCTGGACAAGTCGCCAGGTCATCACAGGGCTGACACATAGACACAGACAACCATTCACACTCACATTCACACCTACGCTCAATTTAGAGTCACCAGTTAACCTAACCTGCATGTCTTTGGACTGTGGGGGAAACCGGAGCACCCGGAGGAAACCCACGCGGACACGGGGAGAACATGCAAACTCCACACAGAAAGGCCCTCGCCGGCCACAGGGCTCGAACCCAGGACCTTCTTGCTGTGAGGCGACAGCGCTAACCACTACACCACCGTGCTGCCCCGCTTCATGGAAACCTACCTTCAGATTACTATGTTTAACAGTGAACGTAGAATGTTACTAATCATGATGTTATCTTATTTCAGTTGGACAGTAAATAAGTTTTTAAATGAGAAGAGAGAGGTCGAAATGCAGAGAAATTCACTAAAGACCACCAAATACTAGTATTGTTAGTTATAATTATTTTTGTTTTTATTTTATGTATTTTATAATTTTCTGTTTTATTACAACTATTACAACCCTGATTCCCCCCAAAAAGTTGGGATGCTGTGTAAAACATAAATAAAAACAGAATGCAATGATTTACAAACGCTTTTCAACCTACATTCCATTGAATACAATACAAAGAAAAGATAGTGTTCGAACTGATAAACTTTATTGTTTTTTTTTGTAAATATACACTCATGCTGAATTTGCCTGCAACACATCCCAAAAAGTTGAGACAGGGGCATGTGTACCACTGTGTTACATCACCTTTTCTTTTAACAACACTCAGTAAGCATTTGGGAAATGAGGACACTCATTTTTGGAATTTTGAATGTGAAATTCTTTCCCATTCTTGCTTGATATACTGTACAACTTCAGTTGCTTAACAGTCTAGGGTTTCCTTTGTAATATTTTGCACTTCATAATGCGCTATGCATTTTCAATGGGAGGCAGGCAGGCCAGTTTAGCACCTACACTCTTACTACAAAGCCATGCTTTTGTAACACGTGCACAGTGTTGCTTGGCATCATCTTGCTGGAATAAACAGGGGCGTCTCTGAAAAATACATCATCTACATGGCAGCTTTTTTTCTCCAAAACCTGTATGTACCGTTCAGCATTAATGGTGCCTTCACAGGTGTGCAAGTTACCCATGCTGTGAGCACTAGACTGACTGACTGCCATTAATAAGTGGACTAACAGGTTCATTGTAGCAAACTTTTGCTAGAATTGGAATTTTATGTAGCAACCAAAAACAAGCAGAGTGATATAAACAGTGAAACGTCCCAGTGTTCTTTTACTAAATATCAGCACTCTTGGAACGCTGTTTGTCCAATAAGATCTGTGGGCCGGATCTAACTGTTGTATATTAGAATAGTACCGTGCACTCTTCGAAAAATGGCTTCTTCAACAGTTTTTAGATAGTTAATAAATGATAGCTTCCTAAAACGGCTGTACTCGGAAAATACATCCTGTTGCATCATGCATGCGTGCATTGGCACTGCTTTTCAGAAACTGTTTGAAAGGGTGCATGCCATTTATGTGATATCCAGCTTTATATGATACTTGGGTTTAGTGTAAGCAAGTTTTCTGAATCCAGTTTCACACAGATACAAGCTTGCATCGTATTTAGTGTGCACAGAGACACTCTGTTTTTGCAGAGTACCAAAACTGTACCACACACAAAGCATTTAGGTTTCTCCTGAAGGGTCACTCGATGTTGCTGAGGGGGTGGGGGGTGGGAAGATGGACAGAGAAATTTGTCTGTTTTTATTGCTGAACTCCTCCAATCGTGCAGTGTGTCCAAATAGCATGCCATCTCATCTCATCTAAACCTGTTCTACAGGGTCGCAGGCAAGCTGGAGCCTATCCCAGCGGACTATGGGCGAAAGGCGGGGTACACCCTGGACAAGTCGCCAGGTCATCACAGGGCCGACACATAGACACAGACAACCATTCACACTCACATTCACACCTACGCTCAATTTAGAGTCACCAGTTAACCTAACCTGCATGTCTTTGGACTGTGGGGGAAACCGGAGCACCCGGAGGAAACCCACGCGGACACGGGGAGAACATGCAAACTCCGCACAGAAGGGCCCTCGCTGGCCACGGGGCTCGAACCCGGACCTTCTTGCTGTGAGGCGACAGTGCTAACCACTACACCACCGTGCCGTCCCATAGCGTGCGATTCGTTAATCAATTTTTGCATTTAGAGCACCATTTTTAATAGTAATTTGTCAGATAAATGAATAAAACAAAAGAGGAGGTTGTGAGCTTAGGGTGGCAAACCGTGCTCTAAGGGTTCTAGAGTTGGTCATTTTGTGGTATAGAGTACCAGTCAAAAGTATGTACACACCTTCTAATTCAGCGCTTTGCCTTTATTTTTATTAATTAAAAGGCACGTCACGTCTTAAAGTAATGACGGATGTCGTTTCTCTTTACTTAGTTGAGCAGTTCATGACATAATATAGATTACTACAGTTGTGGAATAGGGCTATTTACTGTATGTTTATTACTATTTACTGTTTGATCTCAAACTCATCAAGGAGGCAAGAAATTGCACTAATTAACTTTTGACGAGGCACCTGTTAATTGAAAAGCATTCCAGGTGATGACCTCGTGAAGCTGATTAAGATAATGATAATAGTGTGCAAAGTGTCATCAAGGTAAACGCTGGCTACTTTTGAAGAACCTAAAATATGAAACATATTTTGTTTTTCACCCTTTTTTTTTGTTTACCACATAACTCCATACATGTTCCATGCGTTATTTCATAGTTTTGATGTCTTCAGTATTGTTCTACAGTCTAGAAAATACAATATACAGAAACATCTATGGGGCGGCACGGTGGTGTAGTGGTTAGCGCTGTTGCCTCACAGCAAGAAGGTCCGGGTTCGAGCCCCGTGGCCGGCGAGGGCCTTTCTGTGCGGAGTTTGCATGTTCTCCCCGTGTCCGCGTGGGTTTCCTCCGGGTGCTCCGGTTTCCCCCACAGTCCAAAGACATGCAGGTTAGGTTAACTGGTGACTCTAAATTGACCGTAGGTGTGAATGTGAGTGTGAATGGTTGTCTGTGTCTATGTGTCAGCCCTGTGATGACCTGGCGACTTGTCCAGGGTGTACCCCGCCTTTCGCCCGTAGTCAGCTGGGATAGGCTCCAGCTTGCCTGCGACCCTGTAGAACAGGATAAAGCGGCTAGAGATAATGAGATGAGATGAGAAACACCTATGAATGAGTAGGGGTGTCCAAACTTTTGACCGGTACTGTATATTGTTATGTAGCATGACAGTAGCTACTGTTTGGCAAGAAGACAGTGAAGTGCAGAAGCAGAATGAACGCAGCAGAGTTTGGGGTGTAATGAGATTTTACTGTGACGTTTTTATGTGACGGTTATAAGCAAGGGCCGTTTGTAACAAAGGGCACTAAACTTCAATATAACTGCAGTTAACAAGTTACAAGCAATAAACCCTTTTTAATATATAGGATTAATCACACACTCGACTGTATTTCTTTGGAAAAATCTTTATTTTTGTTCTGTGTCATAAGCTATCTTGTCATCTTTTTCTTTTCTTTTTTTTTCTCTCTCTCGTGTTGTCTGCTCAGTGACACTTAGCAAAGATGCTTCGTTCATTAGCTCCTATTAAGCCACATTTGCCATGCTCACTTGTGTAATAAGACTTCTTGTTGATATTTAAAGGTCAGGTGAAATGGCAAAGCCCTCCAACCAATTTGTCAGTGCTTATTGATCAACAAGAGCCTCTTTTAGTTTCATTTAACCTCAGCCACAGACAGCAATCAGGTGCTGCATTCACATGAGCGCTAGGACTATGGGGGATTTGATTGCTTTCTAAACAGTGTTTTTACTGACATTTTATAAAGCTTTTAGTGTTTTTAGTCTTTGGACAGTTTGTCTTAAAGCCAAAGATGTCTCTTAAACTGGTGGCAACGTTTAGATCTTACAGTAAAAAAGATAATTAAATTTTATTGTATTATAAATAATAAGTACACGTAGTTTTCAGTGTCTAAAAAGAAAACCCGTTGTGAAGCTGTTCTGCCACGTCCTCTTTGAGGTCTTGATTGTCTTAATATTTAGCAAACAGTTAAAAAGCGGGCGGCACGGTGGTGTAGTGGTTGGCACGGTCGCCTCACGGCAAGAAGGTTCTGGGTTCGAGCCCAGTGGCCAGCAAGGGCCTTCCTGTGTGGAGTCTGCATGTTCTCCCCGTGTCCGCGTGGGTTTCCTCCGGGTGCTCCGGTTTCCCCCACAGTCCAAAGACATGCAGGTTAGGTTAACTGGTGACTCTAAATTGACCGTAGGTGTGAATGTGAGTGTGAATGGTTGTCTGTGTCTATGTGTCAGCCCTGTGATGACCTGGCGACTTGTCCAGGGTGTACCCCACCTTTCACCCATAGTCAGCTGGGATAGGCTCCAGCTTGCCTGCGACCCTGTCGAACAGGATAAAGCGGCTACAGATAATGGATGGATGGTTAAAAAGCAGAAACCCTTAGTCCTATTACTTATAATTAGTTTAGGTAGGTTGTTAAAGATGTAAATTATTAAACTAATTTTATGGGTTTGTGCTTCTTTATAGTAACAAAATGTCTGATTGTACGTATATTATTATCCATCCATCCATCCATCCATCCATTATCTGTAGCCGCTTATCCTGTTCTACAGGGTTGCAGGCAAGCTGGAGCCTATCCCAGCTGACTACGGGTGAAAGGCGGGGTACACCCTGGACAAGTCGCCAGGTCATCACAGGGCTGACACATAGACACAGACAACCATTCACACTCACATTCACACCTACGGTCAATTTAGAGTCACCAGTTAACCTAACCTGCATGTCTTTGGACTGTGGGGGAAACCGGAGCACCCGGAGGAAACCCACGCGGACACGGGGAGAACATGCAGACTCCACACAGAAAGGCCCTTGCCGGCCGCTGGGCTCGAACCCAGGACCTTCTTGCTGTGAGGTGACAGTGTTAACCACTACACCACTGTGCCGCCTGTATATTATTATTATTATTATTATTATTATTACAACAATAATAATGATCAGATAGATGCACTTGTACAAACAGTCCACATATTCAGTGAAGATATTGGCACAGAGTTTGGTATTACCAAATGTGCTGTAATGACGATGAAGCGCAGAAAGGTAGTTGAGAGTTGTGGGATAGAACTACCATCAGGTGAGAGAGTGAATGATCCAGAAAATACAGGATTTAAGTATTTTGGGATCCTTGAGTTGGATATGGCTATGAATGAGAGTATGAAGACAAAAATGACACATGAGTATATGAAGAGGTTACAGCTATTACTCAAGACCAAGCTAAATGCTGTTGTAAGGTATAGTACAGCAATTGTTCACTGGAAAAGAAGTGAGAGAGAAGAATTGTATCGGCGAACTAGGAAGACAGTGACTGTTTATCATGCCCTGCATCCTAAAGCCAATGTGATTCGACTATACATGCCCTGCAAGATCGGGGGTAGGGGATTGGTTAGCACTGAAGATTGTGTGGCGAGTGAAAGACAAACACTAGATTGGTACTTGGCAAATAATAATAAAATACCGCTGAAGTACGTGGCGCTACAGCAGGGTTTGGATAATGGTACTATTGAGACCAAGACAGAATATCATAAGAGAACTGAAGATGAGAAAGTTGCCTTGGCGGAGAAGATATCCCTTCATGGATAGTTTCACAGAGACACAAAAGATATCAAGAAAGAAGATTCATGGAAATGGCTTGTGAAGGGAGATCTCAAAAGGGAAACCGAGAGCCTTTTAATCGCAGCTCAAGATCAAGCTCTAAATACGAACTCAATCAAGAAGACGGTATATAAACAAGAAATGTCTGACAAATGCAGGCTCTGTAGAAACAGAGTTGAGAATGTTACTCATACAGTAAGCTCTTGTAAAATACTCGCTTAAAAA
The DNA here is from genome assembly GCF_027579695.1 of Neoarius graeffei. Lineage (NCBI taxonomy): Eukaryota > Metazoa > Chordata > Actinopteri > Siluriformes > Ariidae > Neoarius > Neoarius graeffei. The sequence goes on from NC_083577.1 coordinate 41,629,873, forward strand.
GATTACAAGCGACGGCATGACAAGATATGCTTAAATATTCATTGCAGTCTATGTCAGAAATATGGATTCCAAGTTAACACTCGGTGGTATCTCCATAAACCAGATGAGGTCCTGTAGAATGAGGATGCAAAAATCCTTTCGGACTTTACTATACAGACTGACTGGAAAATTGAGCACAATAGGCCAGACATCACTTTGGTGGACAAGAAGGCAGATCAATGTTTCCTTGTTAATGTTCAAGAAGTAGCAACACAACCCAGAACGAATTTGAAAAGACCAGTAACTATGTTGATTTCAAAGTGGAAATTGAAAGGATGTGGAATAGGAAAATGGCAGTAATTCCAGTAGTAATTGGAGCACTGGGGTCAATTCCTCACAAACTTCTGTATTTCTTGGACCAGTTGAAGATCAAGTACAACCTAGGGGTCTTTCAGAAATCAGCATTGCTCGGAACCGCAAATATCTTGCAGAAGGTGCTGTCGATCTGAGGTCATGGGGACCTGATGGACATGCAGCAGTACGAATAGACCAGTCAATTACCCTGAGACTGTGAACTTTTTAGTATAATAATAATAACTTGTCCCATATGTACCAGTAAAATTATCTTCTTATTTCTGAGTATTGCTACATACTGGGTCAACGGCAGAATGTCACACTGTCAAACATTTGTTTTGCTGTAAATGTACAGTATTTATTTTTACAACAAAACACTGCTGTATCATTTTAGGAAGCGATAAGATCTATTGGATCAGTGCATTCATTCGTTTACAGTCAAATACTAGAAAATGCAATGTATTGTGGAATGTCTAAATGTTTGGCTGGGAAAAGAGTAGTAAAAAATGTTCCTTGCGGTGACATCTGCAAATTATTCGATCAGATCTGTACTCCATGACTACGTTCAGACTGCACCCTGAAACAACCCATATCCGATTTTTTTTGCCCATATGCGACCTGTATCCGATTTGTTATTGACAATCTGAACGACACAGATCCGATTTTTTCACATGCGACCCAGGCCGCTTGGATATGTGGTCCTAATTCCGATGCATATCCGTTATTTTCACATGCGACTGCAGTCTGACCGGACAGGTCGCATTCATGCGACCTACACGTCATCAACAAGAGACAAACGTCACTATTCTGCGTTGGCTAATCCCGCCTCTTTGGTGGAAAACAACAACATTTGTACAGTTTTCAGAATTTAAATAGACTTTTATAGAATTGATCAAGCTAATCAGGGCTTAATTTGAGGGGGAGCAAGCCGGAGCGCGCTCCGGAACCTCGGATGTTGGCTCCGGCAGCTATTTACACTGGATCCGGTGATCCGCCACCTCTCTTGACTATGTAACAAAATAAAAAAAATAATAATAATAATTAAATAAATAAATGCAAGTTTATTTAGTGTTAATGTCTGATTTTGATATCTGTCTTGTTGGTGATTTCTCTCATGAAACGACATCCACAAAATATCTGTTTGTATATTACGGAAAAGGAGGGTGCACACTTCCGTGGCCGCGGGAGGAAGACGCGCTGTTTGGGGGGAAAAAGAAGTGGAAGCGCTCTGCCAGCAGTTTTGCATCAATGACGCATGACATGTCATCAGGGCATTCAGGGAATTCAGGGAAAGTAATGGAGAATTCATCCCAGATGAACTGAAGGGCCTCTTGGCCGCGATCAACACTGTCCCTATCTCAAGTGCAGAGTGTGAGCGGGGTTTTTCGCAGATGAACTTAATTTGCAGTGTTATTACAATACATGCCCAGAAGCCCCCCCCCCTTCTTTTTTTTTCGCACCGGAGCCAGTCATCCTCTGCGCTCCGGGACCTCCCACTTTACAAATTAAGCACTGAAGCTAATGGTGGATTTGGTAGGGACCTGGATGTTAAACCATCCTGTATTACAAGATTATAAGATTGTTCTGGAAATTTCCAGTAATTTGACACCTTCGGTCTCATTAGTCTGCTGCCCACATTAATCAGATTATTGTGTGAGTTCCGCCGCCGCCACAAAAACCACATCGCCAGGTCTCGCCTCATCTCCATGCTTTACTTGCAAACTTGAAGAGTGCGCTTTTTTTTTTTTTACGTATTACGTAGATGTGCTTATATTACGTGTCAATTTGCGCATGCGGGACACTTTTGGGTCGTTTTCCGTTCATATTGGAGATCGCATACAAGTCTCATATAATTGGTAATGTGAACGGCCTAACAAAAAAATCGGATTTCACAACAAATCGGATATGGGTCGTTTCAGGTTGCAGTCTGAACGTAGTGCATGTTTTTACCGACTATTTTGCACAAGTCCAACCCATTTTACTTTCACTATATTCTGGTAAAAACTTTGGCTTAGTAAAGCACTGCAGGCCGTCTGGTATAGCTAGTTAATTTAGACGTGGAGGTGGTCAAATCAATAAGCTAGCTTAGCTGGTTGTGGTGGCTCAGAAGGTTGTGTGTTCAAATCCCAGCACCACTGAACAGCTAGGACCTCATTCAGTTGTGCCTAAATTGTTTGTTCTTTGTTGTATTTTTAAAGTATCAACAGCCAAAAGTGTGAGATTACATGTTATCATATGTAAGATGTTATAGTTCTTCACTGTGAATATGCTTTAACAGTAACTGTGCTGCCTGTAAATTACTGTCAACTTTACAGTAAATGCTTTATAGCAAATGGAATCTTTGATATTTTAATTATTCTATAATTATGGACATCTATAAAATATTGGGGATTATTCCTATATTGTCTAATTGCTGTGTAGCATTGCTGCCTCACGACTCTCTGTTACCCCATTTCCACCAACAGGGAATGGGTTCTTGAACTGGTTCTGTTCAGGATTCTTTGAACCTTGGTCCCAGCTAGTGAACCAGCCCACATTTTCACCAGTTTTGAATGGAACTGTTGTAATCAATAATGCATCATGAACAACAGAAGTAAACAGTAGCAGCAAGATGGCGGAGTGCATTGATCACCTATGAGCTTTTGTTCTGTTATTGCAGATATTTGTTTTCAGTGCATTTTTTTCTTGAAGATGTATCCTTTTCCGTTGCATTCTCCACTGCTGCACTCCACTTCCTCTCCAAACTAATGACACCCACCAATGTCATCATGATTCATGGAAAAACCAGCTACATTTTGGTTCCAGCTGGGAATCACATTTTCAGGTTCTGAACCAATTTATTTTTGGTCGACATGCTCTGGGGTGGGTTTCCCAAAAGCATCGTAGCACAAAGATCATCCTTAAATGGTAGAGCAAGCATCACAATGAACACTCAACCCACCACCGAACGGTTCAAAATTTGGTGGATGAACAACAACAGAACCCATTCCCTGTTGGTCAAAAAGGGGTATGCGTGGAGTCTCTATGTAGGTTCATGTGGGTTTCCTCCAGGTTCTCTGGTTTTGTCCCACCTCCAGTAAACATGTTGTTAGTTTGGACTGTGTGAAAACGTGGGTACATCTGTTTGTGAATAATTGCTGTTATATCAAAAACCAGCCATATTTAAACCTTTTTTATAGCTTATTTAAAAATAAAGACTTTATATAATTCTGCACAGTCTGTTTATGGTCCTTCAGAGGTTCTTTAAGGGTTTATGAGATAATTAATGGTATTTAGACCGCGAGTTGGCCTAGTGGTTAGCGTGTCCGCTTCTCAACGGGGAGATCGTGAGTTTTACTCGAGGTCAGATCATACCAAAGACCATCATAAAAATGGTACCTACTGCCATCTGGCGAGGCACGCTGCAATACAGGTGTGAGTAGGGAAGTCAAACTCTCGTGGTTACCAGAGGACCAGCTCCCCACTGTAACCCTAGCTGTACAGGTGAAAGGCCAAGAGCTATCGAAATGGAGATCAGCGCCGCACCCATACGCCATCAGGATTCTTTGAACCTTGGTCCCAGCTAGCGAACCAGTCCACGTTTTCACCAGGGGTTTTCAACAGGGAGGGATTGTGGCTGATCCCTCCCACCCTGGACATAAACTCTTTGAGACACTCCCCTCCAGCAGGAGGCTGCAGTCCATCAAGACCAAAACCTGATGCTACAGAAACAGTTTCTTTCCTACCACTGCTGGCCTCATAAACATAAGTGACCCCTACTTATTCTGGCCCCCCTCCCTGCCAGTACCATACCTCAGACTCCTGACCCACTCCCCCCCACACACACTTTAATAAACAAGACCAGACGCCATTTACTCTGCCCCTCCAGTTGTTTACCTGATTTGCACATTTGTTTATTTCATCTTATTGCTTACCTGATTTGCACAGTTGTTTATTTTATCTTATTTTTATCTTGTTTATTTAGTTCTTATTTCTTAATATCTTAGAATAGGGGCGGCACGGTGGTGTAGTGGTTAGCGCTGTCGCCTCACAGCAAGAAGGTTCGGGTTCGAGCCCCGTGGCCGGCGAGGGCCTTTCTGTGCGGAGTTTGCATGTTCTCCCCGTGTCTGCGTGGGTTTCCTCCGGGTGCTCCGGTTTCCCCACAGTCCAAAGACATGCAGGTTAGGTTAACTGGTGACTCTAAATTGAGCGTAGGTGTGAATGTGAGTGTGAATGGTTGTCTGTGTCTATGTGTCAGCCCTGTGATGACCTGGCGACTTGTCCAGGGTGTACCCCGCCTTTCGCCCGTAGTCAGCTGGGATAGGCTCCAGCTTGCCTGCGACCCTGTAGAAGGATAAAGCGGCTAGAGATAATGAGATGAGATCTTAGAATAGACCGTTTTTATGTAGCTCCTTTATTAGAATAGACTGTCTTTATTTATTGAGCACCTTAACTCCAAGCCAAATTCCTCGTAGTTGCAACAATTACTTGGCAATAAAGCTTTTTCTGATTCTGATTCTTAAAGAGTTGGTTAGTACTGGGACAGGAGGCTGCCTGGGAAGACCAGATCCTGGTGTGAGAGGGACTTTGACTTTTGATTAATGGTATTTAGCGTTTGAAAAATGCTTCTGCATGCAACCTTCTGGTAGGGAAATGGTGTTCTCGGCTTCTACACAGGGAGAGGGACAACTGAAGAAACATTAAGGGTTCGACGTTTTCTTAGTGCGCATGCTGTCCCTGAACACTGCACTCCACGTCCCCCACTGCTTTAATATTTCATCTCTGTATTCTTTTTATGAGAGCGATTTTTATAGCATGTTAATAAAAACCTAATTCTGCCTCTCCTCATAAGTCTGTACTGTGTAGATATTAAATCTAAACAACTTTCACTGCAGCAAGAGTAAGGACCACTCTGTCTTTGTCTCGGTAAGAACTCTATGTGTGTGTCTGGAGGTTAGGATGAACGCTAGTGACATTTCAGCAAGGTCGATTAAACCCTGAAGATTGACCCCGAAAATAAACACTGGCCAAAATCATTATGCCGATTTAATTAGAAGCCTCTGGTCCTGACTTTAGTGCTGTCAAATAATTTGATTGAAACAAGCAAAACACTAAAAAGCACGTCCTCCAAATTCCTATTGCTGTATTGCGATTGCTCGAATGGTTAATGAAGCTCTGATGTTAAAAATCAGCTTAGATAGTATGTTGAATGTAATGATCGCGCTGCCATTTAATGTCGATCTTTCTGTTGTGTGTGTGGCTTTTTTTTTTTTTTGGTGAAACTCAGTTCAGGATGTTTATAGGCAACTTCCTGACAATTTCCTCTTTTATCTGTGCTCTCCCCCCCCAGCTTTAAATCTATATGAGCTGCCAGAGAATATGCCACATCTACTATATATAAATAAGAGTTTTTATTCTTCTGTGGGCCTCTTAAAGCCTGGGAAAAATGAGATCATTTGCGGTAATATTTACTATTGTGACTTTAAGTCTATTGACATTCCCAGGGCTGGTCCTTCATGTACTGTTCAGTTCAAGAGCAGTCTGTGTGTGTGTTTTTTTTTTTTTTTTTTTAATTATTATACAGTCCGGGCGGCACGGTGGTGTAGTGGTTAGCGCTGTCGCCTCACAGCAAGAAGGTCCGGGTTCGAGCCCCGTGGCCGGCGAGGGCCTTTCTGTGCGGAGTTTGCATGTTCTCCCCGTGTCCGCGTGGGTTTCCTCCGGGTGCTCCGGTTTCCCCCACAGTCCAAAGACATGCAGGTTAGGTTAACTGGTGACTCTAAATTGACTGTAGGTGTGAATGTGAGTGTGAATGGTTGTCTGTGTCTATGTGTCAGCCCTGTGATGACCTGGCAACTTGTCCAGGGTGTACCCCGCCTTTCGCCCGTAGTCAGCTGGGATAGGCTCCAGCTTGCCTGCAACCCTGTAGGACAGGATAAAGCGGCTACAGATAATGAGATGAGATGAGATTATACAGTCCGTGCAAAAGTCGGAGGTCTCCCTTTTGTTTTTAATCGAATGGTCATTTGAAGCTTATTAATTATTTAAGGGCAAACAATAAGAACAGGAAAATGTACAGTACACCAGTTCCATTTTCACACAAATATTCATCCAGAACTTATTTATACAGGTCAATATTAAAGCTCAATATTACAAATAAAATATTTAAGCACTTGCGTGATCGCTGCTAAATTGATTTTCCCTGCCGTTTTGTTGATAAATCACACAAAGTCTTACAGAAAGTAAAAAAAAATGTCTGAAATCTATCCATATTTTATTTGTAATATTGAACTTTAATATTGACCTGCACGGATGCTTTCCATTGTTATTATTTTTTACTACAAAATAATTAACAATCTGTATTAAATGTCCATTTAATTGGAGACAAATAGACTGTACTGTAATGTATATAAAGTAGATTACTATATCTTTATTACACGACGTTATTGAATACTTGATTCTGATTGGTCAATTCCAGCATTTTATGGTCTGTTATTTCTGTATAACAAACCATTGCTATGCATCGCATCATTAGTGGAAACAATAAAATAATTTTGTGTTAAACTATTGGTTTCTTTCGTCTCGCATCACCCTGTCAGTGTTTATTTGGCAATAATGACCGTCTCGCTGTACATCTATTGCATATTATATTTGAAAGTAGCCAGCCAAGAAAATCCAACAAGCATCTGTTTGTGGAATAAACTTATGTCATTTACATTCACATATTATTACATAAATGAGAAATATTTGTAAACATTTGCCATTTGTTCGCACTTTATTATATGTGTGGGTGTAAATATTTCATTTCCTGAATATTTTATTTATTGAGAAATAGCTTGGACTCCCAGAAGGCTATTTTTCGCTTTAAATTCATAACTACACTCACCTTCTAAAGGACTGGAGCAGTTTTAAAGACTCTCCAGCAAATAAATTCATTTGAGAAAGTTGGGGCAGACTGTCAGCTTTTACTAACAATGTTATCTCTGAGTATAGAGCGTATAAATAGGGACAAGGCA
>NC_083577.1:44254697-44299697 GCF_027579695.1 Neoarius graeffei
CAATGAACCTAGTCAGAGTCATCCTGTCCAAATGCATATCCCTCGCCACAGCCCGAACAGGCCTGCCTTTCCTGACTTCCTCTGCGGCTCTCTCCAAAACTGCACGGGACTGTGCGGCCCTGTCTGTTTTTCTTTTGTATGAGTGTGGCATCATGCACACCTGTAATAACAGAGGGCATTATTTTATTTATTAAAAACGTTTTAAACATATTATTTATATTAACATGTTATTTATTTGTTTGTTTATTTGTTGTTGTTGTTGTCATATATGACCAGCAAATGTGAAAACTTAAGTGTCATCCATATTGGGTAAGCTCAGCCACCAATGGGGTAAGTTGAGCCAGTGGCTCAACTTGCCCCACATCTAATGGCTCATCTTACCCCGTGGCCACAATTTTGTAGAAAAATGCTAATAAAGGGGATTAGGCTAATCAAAATAATTTTTATTAGCATTCATATCATAGCTTAGAAAGCCACTAACTTAACCCTAATGTGTCTAAATATTATTCTACTTTTGTCTTCTCTAAATCACCTTCACTGTGGACAAACATGGAATTGACTTAGAAAGCACAAAAACACATTTTTATAAATATCTCCCTCACCTAGTTTGACATGTGGTGCTCCTCTCCACAAGTGTAAGTAAATGGTCCCGCCCCCCTTTGAATGTGGTCACATGGTCACATTTGTTTACTGTTTCTTAGAAACAGGGGGTGGCTCATCTTACCCCCTGGCTCATCTTACCCCGCTCTCCCCTACTACATTAACCTGTATTAACCTGGCAGGCTGGACGCCCTGCTTCTACTTTGTGAGCCAGGCTACTTCCTTGGTCCTCAGATCATTGTTGTCAATGAAGCAAACCATGTTTGGTTGACTTGGCCAGAATTACAGCAGTAGGGTGGGTAGTTCCTTCCTGCACACTTACACACAGTGAAGTAGCCAATTAACCTAACCACATCTCTTTGGACTGTGGGAGAAACTGGAGCACCCAGAGGAAACCCACACAGACACTGGGAGAAAATGCAAACTCCACACAGAAAGACCCCCGTCAGCCACAGGGCTCAAACCCAGAACCTTCTTGCTGTGAGGCGACAGTGCTAACCATTACACCACCATGCAGCCCCTGACCTCAGGTCACCTCACTGAAAGCCAAGGTAGAGGACATGTGGGACTATTAAATAGTGCACCTAGTACTAATGCAGAGTAAAATGAGTCACGCTGTGAAATTCTACCAAATAAACTACAGTTTATTCATAATCTTGTGACTATATAGTTTTACAGACATATTGCTGCATTTTTTTTTTCTGGTTTGTGCAAAATCATGAAGAAAAATATAAAAGCGGTCTGCACACCAGCAGGGTGAACTGGTCTGGTCTTGACTCTCGGTTGACAGAGTTGTGTGATGGGTAATGTAGTGATGCTCGAGTGTAAAATCAACATAAATGGATAAGAAAAGGTCCAGGGTCAGCCATCAGGTTCTCAGTTTATTAAAAAGAGGAAAGAAAGAGAAAAAGAAACATGCAAAAGATAAAGGTGTAGTTATGTCAATTCTTTATGAGTAACATATTATGCATGTAATGAAATAAACTAGTATAACACTTGTTTGTTAGCCTATGTTGCTTGCTATGCTATTAGCCTACACAGAGGATGTTTCTTTTGTCCAACTAGCTTACATAACATTTCATATCATTTCACACAGTTTCATCATATGTGTACCCTGCAGCAAAAACCTCATTAGCATATGTATTCTTCACATTTTTATTTGTATTTATATACTACAATTTGTTTCTATTTGTCATTGTTACTTATTTTTGATATTTGAGTCTTTTTTCTTATTTTATATATGTTTAATATTCAAATAGTTTTTTAATATTGAGCACCACGGCACAGAAGACCCCACCACCTCCCGGCGACCAGATGTTGACGCTGTCCCCAGACAGCGTGAGGAGAGCTCTCAGGACGACAAATTCACAGAAAGCCCTGGGTCCTGATGACATTCCTAGTCGTGTCCTGAGAGACTGTGCCGAGGAGCTCACAGATGTCTTTACAGACATCTTCAACATCTCGTTGAGCCAGGCTGTTGTCCCCATGTGCCTCAAAGCCACCACCATCATCCCGGTCCTGAAGAAGCCGTCTCCCTCCTGCTTCAATGACTACCGCCCTGTCGCACTCACTCCCATCCTCATGAAGTGCTTCGAGCGGCTAGTCATGGTGCATATCAAGTCTGCCCTCCCTCCCGCCCTGGACCCTTTCCAGTTTGCATATCAGTCCAACCGTTCGACCGATGACGCCATCTCCACTGCCCTCCACTCAGCCCTCACCCACCTGGAGACAAAAGACTCGTATGTCAGAATGCTGTTCATAGACTTTAGCTCAGCATTCAACACAATCATTCCTCAGCAGCTCATTTCCACAGAACTGTCATGTTGTTTTGAGCTTTGCAATGGTTTTAAAACTAGCGTTTTGTATCGACAAAAAGACATGCCCTGCGCACTGCTGTGTTAGTGCTTTCCAGTTGAAATTGAAAAAAACTAATTTTCTCAAAACACATCCGATTGACATGATTGTGGTAGCAACTCAACGTATGCACTCCCAATAATGCGAAAATAGACCTAGAAAGCATTTCACTCCAGAGTATTCCTTTAATGTTCACTTAAATGGGATGGGAAAGAATGGGAAAAATTGTCATCTCTGTGACTTTCACAGTGGCATCGGTTACAGATGGACTGGTTTGAGTATTTCAGAATCTGATGACCTCCTGGGGTTTTCACACACAACAGTCTCTAGAGTTTACACAGAATGGTGCAAAAAGCAAAAAACATTGAGTGAGTGACAGTTCTGTGGGTGGAAACGCCTTGTTGATAAGGGAGGTCAGAGGAAAATGGCCAGATTGGTTCGAACTGCCAGGAAGGATATAGTAACTCATATACTCCTGGAGCAACAACACCGCATCACTGGCCAAAAAAGCCCAACAGCGTCTGTACTTCCTCCGCAAACTGAGGAGAGCAAGAGCCCTGGCCCCCATCATGCATACATTCTACAGAGGCACCATCGAGAACATTCTGACCAGCTGCATCACCGTGTGGTACGGCGCCTGCACCGTGTCCTGCTGCAAGACTCTGCAGCGCATCGTGAGAGCAGCTGAGGGGATCATTGGTGTCTCTCTCCCTTCTCTTATGGAAATCTATAACTCCCGCCTCACCTGCAAAGCCATCAGGATTGCAGGTGACCCCACCCACCCATCTCACAGCCTCTTCAGCCTGCTGCCATCGGGGAGGAGACTGCGGAGTCTCCGGGCCAAAACCAGCAGGCTCAAGAACAGTTTCTTTCACCAGGGGGTCAGGAGGCTCAACTCCCTCCCTGTTCTGCCCCTCCTCCCCCCTCTAACCCCCTGCCACAGATTCTGCCCGCACACTCCCCTGCACCCCCTTCAGCATCTGACATGTCACCCTCACAGTTTCCCCCCAACACACACACACACACACACACACACACACACACACACACACACACATATAGTCTCAACGTTCATTCACACACTGAACTCAGGGACTGCACATTTCACTTTACCTCGCTCATTTGCACTATTCCGCACTACCTCACCTTAACAGCTATTAGTTTATTGTTTATACTGCTTATTTCATGTTTACCTGCTATACCTCAAGTGCCCTTGACTGTTTATTTGCTCCAAATTATATGTGTGTGTGTGTGTGTGTGTGTATATATATACCGTATGTGAGTGTTTAGTCTATGTCTAGTTCTTATCTAGAGTGTTTATACTGTTTATATTGTTTATTTCAATTATTCTATTTTTATTTATTGCATTGCCTGTTTGCACCGTGGGTCAGAGAGGACTGAAATTTCATCTGTGCTGCATGTATAGCATTTATAGCACATTTTCTAACCACTAGATGGCAAAGTTGGCTAACTGAATCAATCTGTCTCATCTCATCTCATCTCATCTCATCTCATCATCTCTAGCCGCTTTATCCTGTTCTACAAGGTCGCAGGCAAGCTGGAGCCTATCCCAGCTGACTACGGGCAAAAGGCGGGGTACACCCTGGACAAGTCGCCAGGTCATCACAGGGCTGACACATAAACACAGACAATCATTCACACTCACATTCACACCTACGGTCAATTTAGAGTCACCAGTTAACCTAACCTGCATGTCTTTGGACTGTGGGGGAAACCGGAGCACCCGGAGGAAACCCACGCCGACACGGGGCGAACATGCAAACTCCGCACAGAAAGGCCCTTGTCGGCCACGGGGCTCAAACCCGGACCTTCTTGCTGTGAGGCGACAGCGCTAACCACTATACCACTGTGCTGCCCCTGAATCGATCTGTATTTTAAAAAAAAATAAAAATAAAAATGCCATACACTTTCATGTGTGTATTAACCACTGGATAGTGTTATATCTGTTTTTATTTTCTTCATAACTGTTCAAAGATTCATCTATATCTGTAAACCTCTGTTATATTCTTCATTAAGGCTATGAAGCTAAGATTGAAAAGTTGAATGAAGTGACTATCACATAAGCCTGATGATTACAACCATAGTGAAGAATGATCTCATAAGGTTTACTGACTGACTGACTGGAGAAGAAGAAGAAGCCTTTATTTGTCACATGTACACTCAAGCACAGTGAAATTCCTCCTCTGCATTTAATCCATCTGAAGCAGTGAATACACGCATGCGCACACAAGTGAGTAATGAGCACACACACATACCCAGAGCAGTGGGCAGCTATGCTACAGCACCCAGGGAGCAGTTGGGGGTTAGGTGCCTTGCTCAAAGGCACATCAGCCATGATACAAAGGGAGGAGAAAGTGCTGTTCAATTCCCTCACATTTTTCCTGCCAGTCCCAGGAATCGAACCCAAGACTGCTTCTCTAACCTTCAGGCCATGGCTGCCCCCAAGTGCCCCCATGACTATCACTGTATCCTGCTACTATAGCAGAAAGCAATTAGGCAGCAAACCCATTTTTCAAAAAATATGCCCTTTCTCCTCTTAAATTAATAATTTGATGCTTTACACAGGATCAGATAAAATAAATGGGGGCGGGGGGGACTCAGTAACTTTTACAACCCCGATTCCAAAAAAGTTGGGACAAAGTACAAATTGTAAATAAAAACAGAATGCAATAATTTACAAATCTCAAAAACTGATATTGTATTCACAATAGAACATAACATATCAAATGTCGAAAATGACACATTTTGAAATTTCATGCCAAATACTGGCTCACTTGAAAGTTCATGACAGCAACACATCTCAAAAAAGTTGGGACAGGGGCAAAAAGAGGCTGGAAAAGTTAAAGGTACAAAAAAGGAACAGCTGGAGGACCAAACTGCAACTCATTAGGTCAATTGGCAATAGGTCATTAACATGACTGGGTATAAAAAGAGCATCTTGGAGTGGCAGCGGCTCTCAGAAGTAAAGATGGGAAGAGGATCACCAATCCCCCTAATTCTACACCAACAAATAGTGGAGCAATATCAGAAAGGAGTTTGACAGTGTAAAATTGCAAAGAGTTTGAACATATCATCATCTACAGTACATAATATCATCAAAAGATTCAGAGAATCTGGAAGAATCTCTGTGTGTAAGGGTCAAGGCCGGAAAACCATACCTGGTGCCCGTGATCTTCGGGCCCTTAGACGGCACTGCATCACATACAGGCATGTTTCTGTATTGGAAATCACAAAATGGGCTCAGGAATATTTCCAGAGAACATTATCTGTGAACACAATTCACCGTGCCATCCGCCGTTGCCAGCTAAAACTCTATAGTTCAAAGAAGAAGCCGTACCTAAACATGATCCAGAAGCGCAGACGTCTTCTCTGGGCCAAGGCTCATTTAAAATGGACTGTGGCAAAGTGGAAAACTGTTCTGTGGTCAGACGAATCAAAATTTGAAGTTCTTTATGGAAATCAGGGACGCCGTGTCATTTGGACTAAAGAGGAGAAGGACGACCCAAGTTGTTATCAGCGCTCAGTTCAGAAGCCTGCATCTCTGATGGTATGGGGTTGCATTAGTGCGTGTGGCATGGGCAGCTTACACATCTGGAAAGACACCATCAATGCTGAAAGGTATATCCAGGTTCAAGAGCAACATATGCTCCCATCCAGACGACGTCTCTTTCAGGGAAGACCTTGCATTTTCCAACATGACAATGCCAAACCACATACTGCATCAATTACAGCATCATGGCTGCGTAGAAGAAGGGTCCGGGTACTGAACTGGCCAGCCTGCAGTCCAGATCTTTCACCCATAGAAAACATTTGGCGCATCATAAAATGGAAGATACGATAAAAAAGACCTAAGACAGTTGAGCAACTAGAATCCTACATTAGACAAGAATGGGTTAACATTCCTATCCCTAAACTTGAGCAACTTGTCTCCTCAGTCCCCAGACGTTTACAGACTGTTGTAAAGAGAAAAGGGGATGTCTCACAGTGGTAAACATGGCCTTGTCCCAACTTTTTTGAGATGTGTTGTTGCCATGAAATTTAAAATCACCTAATTTTTCTGTTTAAATGATACATTTTCTCAGTTTAAACATTTGATATGTCATCTATGTTCTATTCTGAATAAAATATGGAATTTTGAAACTTCCACATCATTGCATTCTGTTTTTATTTACAATTTGTACTTTGTCTCAACTTTTTTGGAATCGGGGTTGTAAGTCTAGCATGTACATGACAACCGGAAACCCACGTCTGTTCTCATTTCCTCTTGGCTTGCATGAAGTTTGAGATGGTTTCATTTACAGCAAAACCTTCAGCACATCCTACATGCATGTAGTAATGGTTTTATGCTGACTTAAACTGAGCCTGTGCAGTTTAAGATGGTTCTTCTTCAGCCTCAGATGTGGCAGCTCCTGTTGATGTGCCTCGGAGGACTCCTGCAGACTAGTGAGTTCGTATCTATAACAAACTAATGCTACTAATCTAAATTCTAAAGTTAATGTAAAAAGAGTGCCAGGAATATGTTTAAGACCTTTGAGAATCGTGAAAGTTCACTTCACATAGATAATCAAATTGTATACTTTTTATGATACAAATAATGTATTCCTTTAAAAAGGTGAAGCAACATATGTTTTTACTCAACTGTTGAGACACACTGTCTGCTCTGCTTTCACATATCCTGACATATTTCTCAACAACATGCACACATAGTGTAATGAAAGTACAACTGTACAATGCTGGTTCCAGTACAAGGAATAACGATTTGAAGATTTGAATGAATGAATGAATGAATGAATGTGTAAAAATAAATCAAGCAAATAAAATTGGGCAGAATTGTAGTGCAGTGTTTAGTGCTGCTGCCTCACAGCTCCAGGGTCCCTGGGTCAATCCTGAGCTTGGGTTGCTGAGTTTCAGTGCATTTCTCACTCTGTCCACATGGATCGTCTCTGTTTTCCAGGTGGACTGACTATGCTATATTTGCCCATAGCTGTGAATGTGTAGTTCCCTGTGATGGACTGGAGTCCTATCCAGGCTGTATTCCCACCTTAAGTCTAGTATTCCCAGGTTATACTCTGGAACCACTGTTACCCCAAACAGTATCAAGCAGTTACTGTAGATGAACAAATTAATGATTAAAACCTATCGATGTAAGAAGAAAAGAACTCAGGATTCTGTCTTTCATTTATATTTGGCCTTTTTTTTTTGCATGTGTGTAATACATCATGTTCTATATGTATTATATGTAGCACTAGCAGAAATAAAATACCCTGAATCTCATTTAAAATTGTTTGTCTCCCTAAGAAAGAGCATTTTAAGAAAATGTCTCCTAAGAAAAACACTCTAAATCAATATTTATAACCTCTTCTGCCTCTCTGTTTTTTGGTCTAACATTCCCCATCGTACAGCAGCTATTCACGTGTGTGTATAAAATGGAAGTTCAGTGGCTGAACACTGGGATGGCAGGGATAGCAATTTCACACACTGAATTATTGCACAGATTTCTGTATAAGAATGATCACTTATAAATCTGACAAGTCTCATCTCATCTCATTATCTCTAGCCGCTTTATCCTGTTCTACAGGGTCGCAGGCAAGCTGGAGCCTATCCCAGCTGACTACGGGCGAAAGGCGGGGTACACCCTGGACAAGTCGCCAGGTCATCACAGGGCTGACACATAGACACAGACAACCATTCACACTCACATTCACACCTACGCTCAATTTAGAGCCACCAGTTAACCTAACCTGCATGTCTTTGGACTGTGGGGGAAACCGGAGCACCCGGAGGAAACCCACGCGGACACGGGGAGAACATGCAAACTCCGCACAGAAAGGCCCTCACCGGCCACGGGGCTCGAACCCAGGACCTTCTTGCTGTGAAGCGACAGCGCTAACCACTACACCACCGTGCCGCCCAAATCTGACAAGTTATATGATTAAAAAAAGTAAATGTCTCATATATGTGTTCTGTGTCCCTAGACACTTAGGTCTGTCTCTTTAAGGTTCTTTGTCTACAGAAAATTAGGTTTATAAGGGGAGTGAAATGTGTCAGTGTGAGTATTGTGGCAGTGAAAAAAGAAGTGAGCTTTGGTTACTGAAAAATGTGCAAACAAGCATAGGAAAATTAATATGTGTTGACCTGACTAGTCAGGTGAGCAGAAGAAGTGCATTGAGGAATCGTAAGAGGATGCAGACTCCAAACAGAACTCAGCCTACACTAGTTAGCCATTTCATAAAACTAAAATGTGTTTGTGCATTTGGTAGCAGAAACTAGAAGTTACTATTCTTTAAGATATTCACTTCACATTATATACATATATATAGGTTGGGGCAGCACGGTGGTAGCACTGTCACCTCACAGCAAGAAGGTCCTGGGTTCAAGCCCAGTGGTCAATGAGGGCCTTTATGTGTGGAGTTTGCATGTTCTCCCCATGTCCACGTGGGTTTCCTCTGGGTGCTTCAGTTTCCCCCACAGTCCAAAGACATGCAGGTTAGGTTAACTGGTGACTCTAAATTGACCGTAGGTGTGAATGTGAGTGTGAATGGTTGTTTGTCTCTGTGTTAGCCTCGCAATAACCTGGCGACTTGTCCAGGGTGTACCCCGCCTCTCACCCATAGTCAGCTGGGATAGGCTCCAGTTTGCCTGCGACCCTGTAGAACAAGATAAAGCAGCTACAGATGATGGATAGATGGATGGATGGATGGATTGGCTGCAGACATAAAAATAAATAAAGAAAGAAAAAAGCGCACATTTTGATCATGAACTTGAGTCACAAGCTCACATTGATGAATGTTAAATTCTTAACAACACAGTAATTCTTTACAGTTGTTTATATATATATATATATATATATATATATATATATATATATATATATATATATATAAACAACCCTGATTGTAGTCATGTCATGTACATGCTAGACTTACAACCCCGATTCCAAAAAAGTTGGGACAAAGTACAAATTGTAAATATAAACGGAATGCAACGATGTGGAAGTTTCAAAATTCCATATTTTATTCAGAATAGAACATAGATGACATATCAAATGTTTAAACTGAGAAAATGTATCATTTCAAGAGAAAAATTAGGTGATTTTAAATTTCATGACAACAACACATCTCAAAAAAGTTGGGACAAGGCCATGTTTACCACTGTGAGACATCCCCTTTTCTCTTTACAACAGTCTGTAAACGTCTGGGGACTGAGGAGACAAGTTGCTCAAGTTTAGGGATAGGAATGTTAACCCATTCTTGTCTAATGTAGGATTCTAGTTGCTCAACTGTCTTAGGTCTTTTTTGTCGTATCTTCCGTTTTATGATGCGCCAAATGTTTTCTATGGGTGAAAGATCTGGACTGCAGGCTGGCCAGTTCAGTACCTGGACCCTTCTTCTACGCAGCCATGATGCTGTAACTGATGCAGTATGTGGTTTGGCATTGTCATGTTGGAAAATGCAAGGTCTTCCCTGAAAGAGACGTCGTCTGGATGGGAGCATATGTTGCTCTAGAACCTGGATATACCTTTCAGCACTGATGGTGTCTTTCCAGATGTGTAAGCTGCCCATGCCACACGCACTAATACAACCCCATACCATCAGAGATGCAGGCTTCTGAACTGAGCGCTGATAACAACTTGGGTCGTCCTTCTTCTCTTTAGTCCGAATGACACGGCGTCCCTGATTTCCATAAAGAACTTCAAATTTTGATTCATCTGACCACAGAACAGTTTTCCACTTTGCCACAGTCCATTTTAAATGAGCCTTGGCCCAGCGAAGATGTCTGCACTTCTGGATCATGTTTAGATACGCCTTTTTCTTTGAACTATAGAGTTTTAGCTGGCAACGGCGGATGGCACGGTGAATTGTGTTCACAGATACCGTAATGTTCTCTGGAAATATTCCTGAGCCCATTTTGTGATTTCCAATACAGAAACATGCCTGTATGTGATACAGTGCCATCTAAGGGCCCGAAGATCACGGGCACCCGGTATGGTTTTCTGGCCTTGACCTTTACGCACAGAGATTCTTCCAGATTCTCTGAATCTTTTGATGATATTATGCACTGTAGATGATGATATGTTCAAACTCTTTGCAATTTTACACTGTCGAACTCCTTTCTGATATTGCTCCACTATTTGTCGGTGTAGAATTAGGGGGATTGGTGATCCTCTTCCCATCTTTACTTCTGAGAGCCGCTGCCACTCCAAGATGTTCTTTTTATACCCAGTCATGTTAATGACCTATTGCCAATTGACCTAATGAGTTGCAGTTTGGTCCTCCAGCTGTTCCTTTTTTGTACCTTTAACTTTTCCAGCCTCTTATTGCCCCTGTCCCAACTTTTTGAGATGTGTTGCTGTCATGAAATTTCAAAATGTGTCATTTTCAACATTTGATATGTTGTCTATGTTTTATTGTGAATACAATATTAGTTTTTGAGATTTGTAAATTATTGCATTCTGTTTTTATTTACAATTTGTACTTTGTCCCAACTTTTTTGGAATCGGGGTTGTAAAAGTTACTGAGTCCCCCCCCCCCCCCCCCCCCCCATTTATTTTATCTGATCCTGTGTAAAGCATCAAATTTTTAATATAAGAGGAGAAAGGGCATATTTTTTGAAAAATGGGTTGGCTGCCTAATTGCTTTCTGCCATAGTAGCAGGATACAGTGATAGTCATGGGGGCACTTGGGGGCAGCCATGGCCTGAAGGTTAGAGAAGCAGTCTTGGGTTCGATTCCTGGGACTGGCAGGAAAAACGTGAGGGAATTGAACAGCACTTTCTCCTCCCTTTGTATCATGGCTGATGTGCCTTTGAGCAAGGCACCTAACCCCCAACTGCTCCCTGGGTGCTGTAGCATAGCTGCCCACTGCTCTGGGTATGTGTGTGTGCTCATTGCTCACTTGTGTGCGCATGCGTGTATTCACTGCTTCAGATGGATTAAATGCAGAGGAGGAATTTCACTGTGCTTGAGTGTACATGTGACAAATAAAGGCTTCTTCTTCTTCTAATGAGTTGCAGTTTGGTCCTCCAGCTGTTCCTTTTTTGTACCTTTAACTTTTCCAGCCTCTTATTGCCCCTGTCCCAACTTTTTTGTTGCTGTCATGAAATTTCAAATGAGACAATATTTGGCATGAAATTTCAAAACGTCTCACTTTCGACATTTGATATGTTGTCTATGTTCTATTGTGAATACAATATCAGTTTCTGAGATTTGTAAATTATTGCAATTCCATTTTTATTTACAATTTGTACTTTGTCCCAACTTTTTTGGAATCAGGGTTGTGTATATATATATAATATATATGTATGTATTAGTGATAAATATGAACTTGCTTTACTAGATAATGCTTGTTTTTCCCTTACAGATGTTTGTGGAGGTCAGCAGTCAGTACAGATCCAGGATGGTCCATTGTACCGTGTTAAGGGATTTCCAATGTCCATCTCCTGTAATGTTAGTGGCCTTAAGGATACAAGGACTCAAACTTTTGAATTTTTAGTCTATAAACCACAGAAACCAGATCATGCAATCCAGATTATCAGCACGAATGACCCAAATTATGCTTATGCAGTGTACAATACAAGAGTGCGTGAGAAAAACATAGTGATTGAAAGGCTGTCAGGGACTTCGGTTATCTTCCACATTAAGTCTCTGAAAGCAGAAGATTCTGGAAAATATGAATGTTACACTCCAAATACAGATACGGCGTATTTAGGACTCTACAGTGCGGCAACAACAGTGAATGGTAACTTGTTTTATTTTTCTCTTTTTTCTATATGCCAGGTGATCATATGTTATGAGTCATAATGTGTCTGATATTGTTTTATGGATTTATATTTTTCATACATGTCTAAGAAAAATATTAAGGCTTATTTGTTCTCTCCCAGTACAACACATCAGACAAGCTGTATAACCAAGCGTAATTAATTCTATATGTCCGACAGTGATTGAGGATACTTTGATGGCATCCTACTCTGGACCTGCGTCTCATAGCATCTCTGAGGGTGAATCCCTTCAACTAGAATGCCAAGTCTCCAGTCAGACCTTCCAACACACTCATCTGTCTGTCACATGGTATCTGCGTGGTAGCACTAACACCAGGCCTATCATCAGTTTGGACCGAGATTTAACCGTGAGACCTGGACCAGATTTTGATGACAGATATCGTTCTGGGCTCATACATATGGAGAAGATAGAAGACACCACCTACAGACTCAAGATAAGTCAGGTACAGCAGTCTGACAGTGGCGAGATCTATTGCCAGGCTGACGAGTGGGTCCAAGACCCAGATCGCGCTTGGTTTAGGATTTGTCACAAGAACACCACAAGCTCCAACATAGAGGTCAAAGCTCTAGGTAAAATTTATGAACTGGATACTTGTATTGAACTTTTACTGTGCTTGGTTCATGCTAATATTAAGATCCTTTAAAAATGGCACTTCAGAAAATGTGATTGATTTTA
The DNA here is from genome assembly GCF_027579695.1 of Neoarius graeffei. NCBI lineage: Eukaryota > Metazoa > Chordata > Actinopteri > Siluriformes > Ariidae > Neoarius > Neoarius graeffei. The sequence goes on from NC_083577.1 coordinate 44,267,626, forward strand.
TATCTCAATTTCTCTGTGTTTTCTTTGTGCCAGACACAGCTCCTAGAGTGGGATCTTTTGTTACTCAAATTCGGGTTCTGAAAGGGGTCCTTAAGGAAGGAGATGTGATGGAGATCCACTGCAGCATTGAGGCTCAGAACCTTCCTGGATATTTCTTCTCCATGACTTGGCTGAGAAACAACGTGGAAGTGGCTCAAATTGGTCCCTCTGGTGTGCTGTCTGTAGCCAACACCTACGTGAAAAGAGAAAATGATGGTGAGCTGAGACCTGTGAAGAAGGGGGATAGAACCTTTGTTCTCACTCTCCAACCAGTTAGGGCTGAAGATCAGGGTGTGTATCATTGCAAAGCTGTACAAGAGGAGAAGACAGAGACTGGGTCCTTTATCAGAGGAAAAAGCCAGCTATCACATGAAGAAACTGTAAATATCAGAGCCAAAGGTTAGACACTTTTTTTTATCGTTACTGTAATATAACATTGAATTCAATGATTTTAACATAAAATATCATGCAATAAACCAAAATAAGTACACAGCAACCATTAAATGCAGTTGCAATTTAAAAAAAATTTGTGGACCCTTTGGAATTACCAGGGTTTTTACATTGATTACTCATAAAATATGGTCTGATTGTCATCAAGTCACAATTACAAACAATCACAATTTGACCAAACTAAAAACACACATACAGTAGTAATTTTCAGGTCTGTATCAAACATATTGAGTAATTATTTACAGTGCAGGCTGGAAAAAGTAAAAATTGGTGTTCGAATTAAGGAGATGAGATGGAAAATATGGGTTGTACAGGTGCTTTGCCCTTCAAATAAAGACACACAAAGTCTGGTTATTGTCAAATCTGTTCTTCTCAAGAACAATTGAATAGTATGAACCTTGCCTTGATCCTGTCAACTTTAACAGGCCTGAGAAAATGCACTAGAGAGATGTGCAAAGCTGGAAAATGCTACAAAACATTTCTAAAGACCTGTGTGTTTATCAATCCTCAATAAGCCAAATTGTCTACAAATGAAAAAATTCAGGACTATACTCCTCTCTGTCGGAGTGGGCATCTTCCAAAGATCACCACAAGAGTACAATGGGTAATCCTGAAAAAGTTGAAAAAGAATTTAAGGGCAATAGTAAAAGACCTGTAGAAAACATTACAAGCTGTTTTTGTTCATGTGTCCACTATCAGAAAAACACTGGTGTTAATGAAAGGACACCATGAACAAATCACTGCCGCCCAAAAACCATTGCAACATGTGTCAAGTTTGCTAGAAAGAAAGAAAGAAAGAAAGAAAGAAAGAAAGAAAGAAAGAAAGAAAGAAAGAAGGAAAACCTGAATTTTTCACAACACTTCTGGGAAAATTCTGTGGATAGATGAGACAGTTTAACTAAAAAGTTTAACTTTTTGGCAAAAATACTATGTTTGGAGGAAAAAAGGCACTACACACCAACACCAAAATCTCATTCCAACTGTGAAGCGTGGTGCAGGTAGCATCATGGTTTGGGGTTGCTTTGCTGCCTCAGGGCCTGGATGCCTTGTAATCATTGCAGGAACAATGAACTCAAAACTGTATCAAGACATTTTAGAGGAGAATATCAGAGCTGCAGCCCATAACCTCAATCTTAAGATAGTTTGGGTGTTGCAACAAGACAATGACCCAATCCACAGAAATAAATCAACCAAAGAATGGCCAAAAAAGAGGAAAATTCATGTTTTGGAATGGCCAAGTCAGAGTCCTGACCTTAACCCAATTGAGATGCTGTGGCTTGATCTGAAGAAGGCTGTTTAATCAAGACAGTCCAAAATATTGATGACCTGAAACAGTCTTGTGGTGAAGGAATGGTCCAAAATTCCTCCTCATTGTTAAGCCAGTCTTATAAGCAACTCCAGAAAATGTTTGATGGAGGTTATTGTTGCTAAAGGAGGATCTAGAAGTTAAGTGTGCTCAGTAAAGACTTGAAAAGTACAAACTACTATGTTATTAGTTTGGTCAGATTGTGTTTGAGTATAATTGTGACACAGATGAAGATCAGACAACTTTTTATGAATAACCAGTGCAAAAACCCTGGTAACTCCATCGGGTTCACAAACTTTTTCTTGCAACTATATATCAGAATGTATATGTACCTCTGCAAATATACTATGCATCAACTAATCTGTAATTCTCTTGTATTTTGATTCAAGAGAGTGGTTTGTCTGTGGTCATGACAAAGCAGCAGGTTAATGTGATTGAAGGAGAAGCACTACAAATCAGTTGCAGTGTCTCTGGAGCCAAAGGGCTGCTGTCTGTGTCATGGCAGCACAAAAAATTTACAGGCAGCTCTTTCAGCGATGTCATAGCCCTGAGTCGTGAGGGGGTGATGGGAGCTGTCGGGGCTCAGTATGAACACAGAGACTTGCGTACATTTCGTTCTAATGCTACTGATTTCATTTTGGAGTTAAATGGAGCTCTTCTGTCTGACAGCGGGGAATATATGTGCACTGTGTCTGAGTGGAGCATGGAGAGCAATGACAACCTGAAGAAAGTGAACAGCCAGTCACAGCAAGGCCAGGTTTCTGTTAATTCTATTGGTAAGTCAAATTCTCGTTTGTTCAGCACAGGAAGGAGAAAGTGGGTCAGCAAGATGTAAAGAAGTAGTCAGTACTGAGATATGATTTCCTGCAATAAGATGAGTTATATCTGATTCTAGTTTCATTACCAGTGTTATTAAACTGACTTAAATAGCATTTAAGAATATATATATATATATATATATATATATATATATATATATATATATATATATATATATATATGTGTGTGTGTGTATATATATATATATATATATATATATATATATATATATATAGAGAGAGAGAGAGAGAGAGAGAGAGAGAGAGAGAGAGAGAGGCAATTTCACTGATGTCACTGATTTTCTTTAAATAAAAGTAATTAGAAAATATTTAATCAATGTCTTTAACTCGGGGCGGCACGGTGGTGTAGTGGTTAGTGCTGTCGCCTCACAGCAAGGAGGTCCGGGTTCGAGCCCTGTGGCCGGCGAGGGCCTTTCTGTGTGGAGTTTGCATGTTCTCCCCGTGTCCGCGTGGGTTTCCTCCGGGTGCTCCGGTTTCCCCCACAGTCCAAAGGCATGCAGGTTAGGTTAACTGGTGACTCTAAATTGACCGTAGGTGTGAATGTGAGTGTGAATGGTTGTCTGTGTCTATGTGTCAGCCCTGCGATGACCTGGCGACTTGTCCAGTGTGTACCCCGCCTTTCGCCCGTAGTCAGCTGGGATAGGCTCCAGCTTGCCTGCGACCCTGTAGAACAGGATAAAGCGGCTAGAGAATAATGAGATGAGAATGAGATGAGATGTCTTTAACTCACTGTGTTGGCTAACAAACCTTTCAATATGGCTGACTTTGTGACTTAAACATTGATGATTAATTTTTCACCTCCTTTTCTTTCCTTTCTAGATTCTCTCATAAAAGTGAGCCTGAAAAGTCGTGACATAAATGCATTTGAAAACTCGGTAATAAAATTGATTTGTTCAGTAAAAGCACCTAAAGTTGCCTTAGCTGTGACTTGGAAGTTTGAACCACACAGTACAACTGCTCAAAAAGACATTATATGTAGTGACCAGACTGGGGGCATATCCTGTGGAGCAGAGCAGCAGGACTATCAGCTAGAAACTCAAGTGCGAGAATTAGGCACAGATTATATTCTCAAGGTGTTGAGAGCAAGTAAGCGGCAAGAGGGACGTTACAAGTGCCAGATTGATGCATATAACAAAAATATTCAGAAAAGCAAGAAACTGTCCAATACACTGGCCGTCTCTATACGCAGACCTGGTAAGAATTAAATTTTCAGTTATTTATGCAACCCCTTTAGAACAGATGTTCCCAAACTTGGTCCTGGAGAATTTTCTGCCCTGCATATTTTAATCTAATTTCCCTGTTCCCAACACATCTGATTTAATTAATCAGCCAATTAACTTCATGAATTGACACTGGTGTGATAGTGCAGGGTAAGCACTAAAATGTGCAGGACAGGGGCTACTCCGGGACCAGGGTTCGGAACCTGTGCTTTGGGATATCTAAATGGCATAGAGTTATGCTCTAAATCCTTAAAGCCAAACAAAACCCAAAAAATAAACTCCTTCATATTGACAGATAACATACATGTTCGATTATTCATTTGTTCATATTTGTACCCATATACTGTGTACAGATACTTTTCTTTTAAAATAAAACTTCCCTGGGCACTGCCATCTTACTCTGTCTGAAGTTTAAATATTGCACTCTGATTACAAATTACACGAGAGAATCCGAGATTGTGATGTAACTTACACACCACATGTCTTACCGAGGCTGAGATCTAGTGGATACATCACTTCTACATCACTTCTAAATTGCTGTAAACAACCCTGAAGATGCCTGAGTGTCAACCATTTGGATGTACAAATAAGCCCGAATGTCACAAAGGGAAATCATTTGTTGTCATCCCCAGTCCTATAAAGGATATTACTTTAAAGGCGCAAGCGGTGAAATGGCAGCATTTCATCACTTCCAGTATCACTGAAATCACTTTCACTGTTTGTTTCTTCCTCCCCGGATTCATATTCTGGTTCAAATATATACGGTTGAATTGCTTTTTTTCCGGCACATTTTCCATGTTTGCACAGCACAACTACAAAAAAATTCTGAGTCAGTGGCTCTATATTACTAAAGCAAACGATGTACTAGTGTGCAAGCTACATCACGCTCAGGTAAACCTATTTTTAACAATACCGCAACTTTTAAAATGAACAAATTGTTGTTATAAAGTTTTATTTTTAATTAAAATTTGTGTGCGTTGGGGGACACATCAAGGCACTTGCCATGATTGGCAAACAGAGTTTATTTTTTGGGTTTTGGTCAGCTTTAAGTTTAAGGAAATTTGAAGGTTTACAGCATAAACTGACTAATTCTATTCTTCTCTTCCTTTGTGCATTTCAGTCAGCAAACTGTTTGTCTCCACCACCTTTAAGTCTCCTCTGAACATCCAAGCTAATAGTGACAGACTGATTGATTGCTTGGTGACCTCAGCAACCTCTAATTCTTCCCGTTTTGAGGTAACATGGACACATGGTTCACAAACTCTGCTGAAAATGGATCCAGAAGGGGTGGTCACTCTGGAGATGGATGAAAGAATCAGCATGAGAAGGACCAAGAGAGAGACCTTCCAATTGATGATACAACAGGTGAAATCAACAGACAGTGGACAGTACCACTGTTCAGTACAGGAATGGATTGAAGATCCTGATGGCATCTGGTATAGCCTTGACACAAAGTCTGTCACGATGGAAATAAATGTCTTTGAAAAAGGTATATTGCACATTTGCATTGCACTTTTACTTGATTACAACACAGACTACAAAAGTTTATGCTACCACAGATCAATACAGTAGAAAACTCAGCCATATAAACTGATGTGCTGGTCAGTTGGTAAATCTCACCAATAGTCATGGTTCAACTTCGATTCCAAAAAGTTGGGACGTTGTGTAAAATATAAATGAAAATAGAATATGATGATTTGCAAGTCCTTTTCAACCTATATTCAACTGAATTCCATACAAAGACAAGATATTTCATGTTCAAACTGATAAACTCTGTATTGTTTTGTTTTGGGGCGGCATGGTGGTGTAGTGGTCAGCACTGTCGCCTCACAGCAAGAAGGTCCTGGGTTCGAGCCCAGCGGCCAACGAGGGCCTTTCTGTGTGGAGTTTGCATGCTTTCCCCATGTCCGCGTGGGTTTCCTCCGGGTGCTCCGGTTTCCCCCACAGTCCAAAGGCATGCAGGTTAGGTTAATTGGTGGCTCTAAATTGACCGTAGGTGTGAATGTGAGTGTGAATGGTTGTCTGTGTCTATGTGTCAGCCCTGCGATGACCTGGCAACTTGTCCAGGGTGTACCCCGCCTCTCGCCCATAGTCAGCTGGGATAGGCTCTAACTTGCCTGTGACCCTGTAGGACAGGATAAGTGGCTACAGATAATGGATGGATGTACTCATTCAAAAAAAAAGGGACAGGGGCAACAAAAGACTGGGAAAGTTGTGGAATGCTCAAAAAACACCTGTTTTGAACATTCTACAGATAAATAAGTTAATTGGTAATTGGCAAGGCTTGGTTGTTCACGAGCAAGAATGAGTCAAGGTTCACCACTTTGCACGGGCGCAGATAGAGGGTGGGATGGGTGGGATTCGTCCCACCCAGATTTAAATTCACCTCGTTCGGTCCCCCCCACTTATAGGGAGGAAAAAACATCTATGCTGTCTTTCTTTGCATAAGGCAAACCTCACGGAAAAATCAAAAGACTAATTACCATTCGGTTTATTGAGGTGCACAGCAGTACATACGTAGTTGCAACAACTCACATAAAACAAAACAAAGACTGATATTTGGTTGGTTGAGCTGCGCAGACTGCACAGGTTGCGAGCTCGAGCTTGGTTGCTATGGTTACCCACAACAAGTTTGACAGGCATATCGGGGACAGCTCCTAGTTCAGGACCCCAACACGGCATGATGAAGGGTGCTTAACCGAAAAGGCAGAAAACGATTGCATCGTTTTTTCAAAAAACAACAACTGTAAGTAAACTGTGCCTTACTTTATCATATCACCTTGCAATTTTTTGATAGTCTGTTCAAAGTAATGTCGTAGTGAAAGTAAAATCGTACGGAGTAGAGATGCCCTTCTGGTAGCCTCCTTCTTTCGGTGGTAGCCTGTAGATACAGTGCTCAGAAGGCAGTTTTAATGTTTAATCTGGCGTTCCCTGCCATAATTTCAGCGAGCATATTGTTTCATAAGGAAACTTTGCGAAGAGTTGTTGACTGACTGCCGCTCACGCAACACACAGGCATAGTTAGAAAGTCAGGATGCACTGGTTTACACTTTACACACACACACGTAGCCCAGCCTCTCGCTCTGTTTAATAGTTGGAACTTAGCAGTTTTAAAACTAGTTTTGCAGTTTTGCAATTTCTGTGCGTGATGATAATGTGTAAACTTTGGATTTCCATAGGCTATGTTAAAATGTTATCATTGTCCTGGCCAGAACACACACACACACACATTCAACCCACATGACATCCTGTCGTGTCAGTGGTAAATAGCACATGAGAGCACCAGACATCACAGGTGTGCTCTATTCCTACTCTTTATTTATTAGTAGACCTAAGCTAACGGTTGCAGGGATGAAGGAGTGATGTTTTTTTTGTCTTAGCTGAGTAATGTTGCCGCCCTGAGGGCATCAGAGTATATTCCTCGCACAACACATGTTGGGGGTAGGGGTGGGGTTGGTTTGCTGGCAGCTTTGTCCCCCCCAGTTCAAAAAACGTATCTGCGCCCCTGCCACTTTGTAAAAAGCTACATGGGCAAACAGCCCAACAATTTACTGTAAGAACAACATTTCTCAACACACAGTTTTGAGGAATTTAGGGATTTCACCAATTACAATCCATAATATCATCAAATGATTCAGAGAATCAGAGAAATCACTGCATGTAAGGTCAAAAACCAACATTGAACACTCATGAACTTCAATCCCTCATGCAGCACTGTAAAAAAACTGACATGATTGTATTAAGGATATTACTACATGGGCCCGTGAACACTTCAGAAAACTGTTGTAGGGAAACACAGTTTGTCACTCCATCTACAAATGCAAAACAAAAGCCATTTGCTGCCATCCAGATGATGTCTTTTTCAATGATGTCCCTGCTTATTTCAGCAAGACAATACCAAGCCACATCCTACATGTGTTATGACAGTGTGGCTTCATAGTAAAGATTGTGGGTGCTTAACTGATCTGCCTGCCTCCCATTGGAAATATGTGGTGCATTTATGAAGTGTAAAATACGACAATGAGGACCCCAGACTGTTGAGCAACTGAAGTCATATATAAAGCATGAATGGGAAAGAATTTCACATTCAAAACATCAACAACTAATGTCCTCAGCTCCCAAATGCTTATTAAGAGTTTTTCAAAGGAAAGTGGTAAACAGGCTCCTGTCCCAACTTTTTCGAATGTGTTGCAGACATCAATTCAGAATGAGTGTAGCTTTACAAAAAAAAAACAATAAAGTTTATCAGCTTGAACATTGTGGGTGCTTCTCTTTGTATTGTATTCAATTGAATCTAGGTAGAAAATGGTTTACAAATCACTGCATTCTGGTTTGATTTACATTCTACACAGCATCTCAACTTTTTTGGGATTGGGGTTGTATATCTGTAGAATTTATTCACCTCTATAATAAAATGTAGCCATTTCCAAATTCTAGAATTGCATCTTTCTGTGTTCTGGCACATCAACACCAATTTATTATTATTTTTTTTTTTTAAGATTTTGTACAGATCCTGTGATCTACAGGCCACTTGTATATAAATCTTAGACTGGCATATTTTTTCAGTCAATTGTAAGTTGCAATTCACAAGTTTCTGTTTTTATGGAAAAAAGAGTTTTTGTGACTCTTGGGCCATTGTCTATGAAAAATAAACATTAATGGCAGTGTGTTTTCCACCTCATGCTGTAACTCATGTAGTGCATAATGAATTATTCCACAGCATCGGTGCATGACATTTACCTGGTGAGAGCTACCTGGCTTGTTGAGTTGGTTTGTTTTCCATCAAATGTCTTGAAGGCATTGTGGGTTGCACAGAAAGGTTCTTGGTGTTTGTTTGTTTGTTTGTTTGTTTGTTTGTTTGTTTGTTTGTTTGTTTGTTTGTTTTTATTAGCCGAAGGTAATTTTTTTCTGACTAAAATTGTGCAAACCCCATTTCGAGAAAAATTGGGCTATTTTTCAATATGCAATGAAAACAAAAATCTGTGATTTGTCAGTTAAATAAAGGTTTGTGTAGATTAACTAAAGTACAAAGAAAAGATTTTTAATAATTTTATTGACCAACTCAATTGTACTTTATAAATATAAATGAAGTTACAATTTGATGCCGGCAACACATTAAAAAAAAAGTTGGGACTGAGGCAAAATAAGACTAAAAAGTTTATAAGGTATTCAAGTAACACCATTTTGGAAGATTCCACAATAAGCAGGTTAACTGCTATCATAATTGGGTATAAAAGTAGCATGCACCAAAGGCTCAGTCTTTGCAAGCAAGGATGGGTTGTGTCTCACTCCTTTGTGCCAAAATTCGTTAGAGAATTGTTAATCGATTCAAAAAGAACATTTCTCAATGCAAAATTGCAGATAATGTAAGTCTTTCAAAATCTACAGTACATAATATTATGAAAAGATTCAGGGAATTCAGAGACATCTCAGTGCATGAAGGGCAAGATTGGAAACCACTTTTGAATGTGCATGACCTTCCTTGCAAAACTGTCATGCTAATGTGACAAATATAGCCACATGGGCTCAGGAGTACTTCGGAAAATCGTCGTCACTTAACACAGTCCACCGTTGCATCCAGAAATGCAACCTGAAACTATTATACAAGGAGGAGGCCATTCATCGATTCTATGCAGAAACATTACAGATTTCTCTGGGCTTGAACTCATTTCAGATAGATTGAAAGACAGTAGAAATGTGTGCTGTTGTCAGATGAGTCCACATTTCAGCTTATTTTTTGGGAAAACTGGATGTCAAGTTTTCCTTGCCAAAGGTGAACACAACCATCCAGTTTATCAGAGAAAGGTGCAAAAGCAGCATCTATGATGGTATGGGGGGCATCAGTGCCCACAGCATGGGTGAGTTGCATGTGTGTGAAGGTACCATTGATGCAGAGGCATATATTGGGATTTTAGAGAGATATATGTTGCCATCAAGGTGACATGTCTTCCCAAGAAGTCACTTGCTATTTCAGCAGGACAATACCAGGCCTCATCCTGCACGGGCTACAACAGCATGGATTTGTAGATACAGAGTGTGTGTGTTTGACTGACCTGCTGCCAGTCTGTCTCCTATTGAGTGTATGGCGCATCATGAAGAGAAGAATCAGACAATGGCGACCATGGACTGTTGAGAACTGAAAACTTGTAAGAATGAACAAAAAATACCAGTTGCAAAACTACAATTAGTATCCTCAGTTCCCATATGATTAAAAAATGCTATTAAAATGAAAGGTGATGTAACACAATGGTTATCATGCCTCTGTCCCAAATGTTTTCAGTGTGTTGCAGGGATCAAGTTCTAACTTCATTTATATTTACAAAATACAATTACGGTAGGTTGGTCAGTAAAACTATTAAAAATATTTTCTTTTTACTTTTGTCAGTTAAATAAAGGTTCACGTGAATTAACAAGCATCAGCTTTTTGTTTTTATTGCATTTTGGAAAATATCCCAACTTTTCTAGAAATGGAGTTTGTATTTAAATGATTGTGATGGTCACTGATGGAAAACACTTAAAGATTATGTAATTAGAAGAAGAAACTAACAAGATACATTAACTGCTAACAATTTTTTCTCAACCCTGTTTATTGACATATTCAAGTTTTATAATCTATAATTGGTGACTGATTTCAATGTTTATCATCATGACAGCTCGTCTCTCTCTCTCTCTCTCTCTCTCTCTCTCTCTCTCTCTCTCTCTTTCAATTTGCCTCATTTTCCTCCAGTTTTAGTCATAGCCACTTCCCATTTCCTATGCCAAGATTGTGATTGCCAACATGGGTTCTGCTGTTAAATATGCTGCCAAAACCTGCATCTTTTCAAGCTGCCGCGTTTGTTTTTAGCAATGTCAAAGGACATGGCATTAAGAATGGATGACAGACATTGCTTGGAAGTGATCTCTGGTGTCTTCCCTGTTTAGGCTCACAGTGGCTATTTATTAATATTGTTTGTGTAGAAATATTTTTTTTGTAAATTATTTGATTAACAGATGTCAATCTTTTATCATTTATTCTTCAGAAAGTGATTTCAGCATTGATAAATCTAATGTTCAGTTGGAGGCCACAGAGGGAGAACATGTGAAACTGAGCTGCTCACTGGGGCCTGGTGGACTTGACCCCACATTTCGTTACTCTCTGAGCTGGTTCTTTCAAAAACAAGATCAGAGTTTGTCCACAGTTAAGCTCCTTACCTACAGCCATGATGGACGTCTACAGTTCCAAGAATCTGATTCAGAACTTCAACATAGACTTTATTTCTCCAGACCCACAATTAATGTCTTCCATCTGTCCATCTTGAATTCCATCCCATCTGACAGTGGAAGCTATTACTGTCAGGTAGATCAGTATCAGGCTGATTGTAAGAGCAAATGGGAAAGGAAAGCAAGTGACAAATCAGGTTTTATCAATGTCAGTGTACACGTTCTAGGTAAGTTCTTTTCTCTTGTGTGTAAGTGTACTAATATCTTTAAATCATTATAGACAACATAAACAAAGGATGATTTTGGCTTTCATTCTTCAGAGAGTAAGCTGCAAGTACACAAAGCCAGTCGCTTTCTCAACATTAGTGATATTCAGACTGGCTTTATGGTGGAATGCGAGATCAACTCCCGCTCCAGTGATAAGTCTGTGTTTGAAGTGACCTGGTCCAGGAGGCAGAGAGATGAACGTCCCCTGACCATTTTCACTGCAAGTCGAGATGGCACTCTACGTACTACAATCCTTGATAGAACTTTAGTGTATGACCGACCCAGTACCACCCGCTACACACTCACTGTGCCCAATGTTGATCCCTCTGATAATGGCCAGTACCAGTGTCAGGTTGTGGAATGGCTACAGACAGCTGCTAACACTTGGAGGAAGGTGGCTGAAGACAAATCAGGAGAACTTTCTATTAGTGTAGAGGCTGAGATGAAATCAAGTGTAGGTGCTTTCACTTTGGAGACTCCTGTCACTCAGAAGAACTCCATAGAGGGAGAGCAGCTGAGCATTAGTTGTTCTATTAATACTGATAAAATGGACCCCACCTTCCACTACACTCTCATGTGGTTTGTGGAGAAACAGGGATCCAGTGCCAACACTTTTTTACTAAGCCATACCTATAATGGCCATCTACAATACCAATCAGAGAACCAGCAGCTCACTGGGAGGCTACAGTTTTCTCGGCCCACAGACAAAACCTTTTATCTTACTATTTTAAATTTGGATCCATCTGATAGTGGAAACTACCAGTGCAGGGTTGAACAGTACCAGCTTGGCTGTGAAGGCAAGTGGGAAAAGAGAGGATCTCCACAAATGGTTTCAACTCTGGTCAATGTGCACAAAATAGGTAAAGTATGACTCTTTCCTGTGATTTTATTTCTGTACACACACAAGATTTTCCTTAGACCATTTTTATTTATTCACCTTAACTGCAGATTGTGAACTTTGGACTACTTTTACCTACAATACAATAATTAATCATTTTGTGTTGGTGTTTTAAAAATAGTAATTTTGCCTCGTGTTTTGTCACTACATAACAGAGAGTAAGCTGCAAGTACACAAAGTCAGTCGCTTTCTCAACATTAGTGATATTCAGACTGGCTTTATAGTGGATTGCGAGATCAACTCCCGCTCCAGTGATAAGTCTGTGTTTGAAGTGACCTGGTCCAGGAGGCAGAGAGATGAACCTCCCCTGACCATTTTCACTGCAAGTCGAGATGGCACTCTACATAGTACAATCCTTGATAGAACTTTAGTGTATGACCGACCCAGTACCACCCGCTACACACTCGCTGTGTCCAATGTTGATCCCTCTGATAATGGCCAGTACCAGTGTCAGGTTGTGGAATGGCTACAGACAGCTGCTAACACCTGGAGGAAGGTGGCTGAAGACAAATCAGGAGAACTTTCTATCAACGTCCATGAAGGTAATTCAGATAATTTCATTCTCGTATATTTCACAGGCTGTCTATGAATATATTAATACTTCTTTAATATTTTATAGCTGTTTTATATGAAAAAGCATGTTCATCTGGAGTAATACTGGGCAGCCTCATTCCTCTGCTTTGCCTCCTGTTCGTGGTGGTCATAATTCTACTGATTAAAGTTCAGAAGACAAGTTCTACTTCAAAAAAACAGAAGGACTCTCTGTGGGCTGAGAATACCCCACTCAATGCGATTACAGAAACAGGTAAAGAGTAAAATGTATAAAGCTAATCAAATCATATTTTCACTGATGCCCCAGCAGCCTGAAGTTTTTTACCAGTAAAAGTGTTTAATGTGTCCATACTATGTTATATGAGAGTTCAGACAGTGAACTATCTGCATTTTAGAATAACTAATAATATCTTAAATAAGGCTATTTTTGTGAAAATGAAAAAGTATATTAATGAGCATGTCTCAAACACTGATAAGATTAACATAATGAGGAAAATGCAAAAAAAATTAATTAAAAATTAAAAATGAAACACCTTAAATCAGTAGAAATCTCTGGACTATATGAAAAAGTTATACACTGATTTTAGAAATGATATCTTTGCAGTAATTTTGAGCATTACCTTTATAATATTACAAAATTGTAGAGATACTGATTCACAAACTTCAAGATGTGGTGACAGCAACAATTACAGCCCATCTGTAAAGAGTAATGTTTGATGGCATAAATAGTAAGGAAGCTTTAAAATGAATAAAGACATGATTTTAATTTTCATAGTATTATAGTATTACAGTACATTCCAACCTAAAATTGGTTCATTAAATAACGAGATTGTGTTCCTATGTATGATTTTATCCATGTGTCAGACACAGTTGTTTAAAATGTGGGAGGCCGCTGTAGTTGTCACATCATGTAAAAAGGAAGTTTTTTGTGGTAATGTGCCGCACAAAGACATTTGACTAACGTCTTGTGGTTTGTGCTGTCATGTAAGCAGTACAACAAACAAAAAATGGAGAACAAATACACACACAGCAGAACAGAACATTTCTAAATAAAGTTAATGCATAAATAGCTGGAATACCTGTATATAAAATGTATGGCATATAACAGAGTAATTTTCATTCAGGTTTGTTTGTTTTTTCATGTGTGTGTAGAATTTTTAATTTTATATATCCTCCTGAGAACCAACCCATAGACTTGCATCCTCTGTAGTTGACATTTGTTTTACATGCACACCCTCTTCCTCTTTCAAGCTATTCACTTGAATCCTGAGTACATCCTGGGCTTTCCAATCATGTGACTAGGAGGGTTGCTGAGAAATTCCTAGTAAGGAAATCACAACAAAAGAGAAATTGAGAGACACATTTTTTTCTTGGTTCCCAGGAGGATATATATATATATATATATATATATATATATATATATATATATATATATATATATATATATATATATATATATATGAAAATGATATTACACGGTTGCCTGAAGATATAAAGTTTATCTTCGAGTGGTGAACATATTCACAAGTGAGCAAAGTGAACAAGTGAAAATATTTTCAACACGATAAGATAAACTTCATATCTTCACGTCACCATGTAATGTTCTTTATATTATATGGACACATCCACAAAAAGAATATATGGAAGTTAATCAAAATAATTTTAATTTTGAACTGGTTCACCATTTTGACAACAGTGGGAAAACACTGGGAGTAACATCATCGGAGTGAAATATCATGAAATATGTCACTCACATTCACAATGTATTTCAGATGAAAAATGTGAGTTTTTCAACATGTGAAGATAAACTTCATATCTTCAAGCCAAAGTATGATGTTCTTTTTTTATACAGACACATTCACAAACAAAAAGTACCCAAATTTATCAAAACAATTCATTGATTTCTTTACAAGTGGCATACAGAGATTTATGTTAGGGTTTTCGTTCTCCAAGTCCCGGCTGTAGCTTGTATGAAAAATACGAGTGGCGTATTTCCCAGCAATACACTTGTGTCCATATAATATAAACACTTATATTGTAACATATTTACTTGCAGTGAATGTATTACAAACCACGTGTGCACACTTGTCACCACCCAAAAAAACTAAATATATGTTGTTGTTGTTGTTGTTGTTGTTTTCTAAAGAAAGCCACTTTTTAAACATGAAGTCTGGCTTTTTTTTTAAATAGAGTATCCTTTTCAAGGGAAGAGGTTTACAGTAAAAGTTTAAACATTTTAAAGTTTTTTTTTAAGGTTTAAAATTTTGTACATGGATCTTATAGTGAGTCCCAAGAGACCTTAATTTCTTTATAGTTATTTCTTTGCAGGGCGGCACGGTGGTGTAGTGGTTAGCGCTGTCGCCTCACAGCAAGAAGGTCCTGGGTTCGAGCCCCAGGGCCGGCGAGGGCCTTTCTGTGTGGAGTTTGCATGTTCTCCCCGTGTCCGCGTGGGTTTCCTCCGGGTGCTCCGGTTTCCCCCACAGTCCAAAGACATGCAGGTTAGGTTAACTGGTGACTCTAAATTGACCGTAGGTGTGAGTGTGAATGGTTGTCTGTGTCTATGTGTCAGCCCTGTGATGATCTGGCGACTTGTCCAGGGTGTACCCCGCCTTTCGCCCGTAGTCAGCTGGGATAGGCTCCAGCTTGCCTGCGACCCTGTAGAAGGATAAAGCGGCTAGAGATAATGAGATGAGATGAGTTATTTCTTTGCAGTCCTTTGCCATTTTGTCTTTTGCCATATGATTACATAATTATGGATCACAACAGATTTTCATTAAAAAGTCTACTGAATATAAATCAAGACTGAATGAATATGAACGTAGAGTAGCTAATCATTCAATGTCTACAACAAATGTTTTGGAAATAAAAATTGACTGTGAGTGTGCTTCCTGGTCCTGTCTCCATATTCAGTATTTGGCCTTAAGGTGCAGTGTAGATGATATTCTTTTTCTGACTTGTATATTTGTGAAAAAAGATTTCATTTTTATGCAAGGTTGTTTAGCAAAGGAGATATCCGTGTAACCACTTAATCCTTAAAAATTCCTTTCAGTTTACCTAAACATTTTCTGACCTTCTTTTGATGCTGAATTAAAGTTCTTATGTTTGAAATGAAATGTGAAATGTATGAAATGAAACGTGATTTAAATGAAAACAATAAGCATCCTTTGAAAAATTCATTGCTGCAGTAGTAAGACATTTAATTAAGAAACGTCATCAGGAATTCACCAAACAACTCAAAGTGTAGTGTAATTAAAGCAGTAGGAGAGTTAAATTATATGGATCAGATATTCTGCACTTGGCTGTGTGTGGGTGTGAACTTTTGTGTGAACTGCAGTCTGTCAGCCACAAGCTTCTCATCAAACACAGAAACCCAGTGGCTAGCACCCCCCCCCCCCCCCCCCCCCCCAAAAAAAAAAAAAGAAAAATCTATTTTTACTTTTGAGAAGCAAGTGCCAGTTAGACAGCCTCCTCTGGTGGTTAAGGGCATTATTGCACATGGCAATGAATATAATACTTTATATATATATATATATATATACCGTAAAATACCAAATAATAGCCCGGGCTATTATTTGTCTCAATCACGTAAGAGACCCGGCGCGTATTAGAGACTAGGCGGCTATTTGGAACAGGCGATTAATTCCTTCTTCACAAACACCTTCCCCAAAATCTACCTCAAAACGGGGAAAAAATCATTCTCAGATAGGCCTACTTTTAACCAGTATAACTTACAGTTTGTTTAGAGTTAGATTACAGATAGCACGGTGCCGACTTCGGGGAATTTTGAAGACGCAGAATGCATCTTCGCATGGCACAGTCGGGGTGGATAAAGGATAAATCACACACCTTTTCCTGTTAATGACTAGTTAAGCGCATGCTTTACAAAATAATCAAGAAACCACACCATTGTCTGTGCGCAGCACTGTGATTTAATTACTCTGCAAAGTTATGGTCACTTGCTATCACCCTCACCCATGCAGCCTCCACCCTTTGCGCTTCGCGATGTCTGTCAATCTGAAATTGCATGGAGGGCGCGACGTTGAAGCAACATAATTAGGGTGCGAAGTGTCAAACCAAAGGGTTTTTTCTTATGCTGAAAAATAAGTGACCTGCAGTGGCTACATACTGTCATCTTGCATTCTCACGTTTCTCTCCAAGACGTCTCCCTATTTGGCGGATATGAGCCTATTCCCCGAGTGAGTTGGTACGGTGGCTCGACCCCGTAGAAAACTTAAAGTTCGGATGAAAGTTAGTTGAATAGGTTACTGACTTGTAGGCCTACATGTTGCCTGCCTGACGCGTGCTTCTGCCCAATTTGCACGACAGATTACTTGTTGAAAAGGCCCCTTGGATTAGATTGGCCGCGAGCAGACTGAAATGCATGTTAGAACGCTCTCACCTTTTTTGTAAAGCGTCTTCCAGATCCGAATGGGTAAGGGCAAGTGAAATGGTATAAGGTCTTTAATAAAACTCAGTGTGTGCTTTGACGCATGCATTCGGCAATTTAGGTCGTTTAACAGAAGCAGCAGTCCAACCTTGGAAACCCGCAGTCCTCAATGTCACCACACACGCTGGCTTTCGTTGGGTATACCCAAAGGGGTATTCCTCATTCGATGACGTAAGTGATATCCCACACACCCATGTCAAACGTAATTGGCTAAGACATCTGTCAAAAGTTACGGAGTTGCATTCCTCAAGAAATATTACGGTAGACCAAGATTATAACATTGAAATGGCATGTTTATTATCACGTAACAAAATGTTGTAAACAGTATTATAGAAATAATTTCATTTTGCATTCATTCATTCATTCATTCATATTGTTTCGGTAGAAAACTATGCAATGCAAAATCGTTTAAACACCAGAAAACCAGAAAAGTGCTGGGCCTCAAGATTCTAGATAGAACGTTCGGACGCTTTTTTTTTTTTTTTTTTTTTTTTAGACCCCGGCGAGTATTCGGAACCGGCCTTTATTTGTCACAACACACGCGTACACCCGGCCGTTAAAGGGAACTCGGCGGTTAATTGGAACTCGGCTATTATTTGGTATTTTACGGTATATATATATATATATATACCATGCACCCTGAATCCTTTCACATCACGTGGCATGTCTCTTTCAAGCCATAAACTTCACTGAAGTTCCTGAAGACATTGCACAAAGTGTCTGAAAGCTAATTTTGTAAATCTTGGATGTATAAAGGATATATATTTTTTATTAATATGGATGGTGTTTTTAGATATTTGAAACCCTTCAATAGCATTCTCTAATGACTGTCTGGCACAGCAACAGGTCCAAGGAAGTGGCAATCAATATTAATGTTACATAAAGCATTCTGCCCTGTGATGACCTGGCGACTTGTCCAGGGTGTACCCTGCCTTTTGCCCGTAGTCAGCTGGGATAGGCTCCAGCTTGCCTGTGACCCTGTAGGACAGGATAAAGCGGCTAGAGATAATGATGTGAATCATCATACATTAGCTAAATATTTCTGCAATATATTTAAATTGGTAGGAGAATACTGAATGCTGTGTGATATTCCTGAGACTGTATGACTCAAACAAGTATTTGTAATATTGTATGTTGCTGTCCAAATGCATGTCAGATCCAAGAAAAAGGGACAATAACAATAATATTTAATGTACAGATAATGGATGGATGGATAAAAAGTAGGGATTCATAAGCATATAAAAAGGTATGTTCAAAGAAACAAAATGCTGAAAAGAGTTCTTGTTCAAACTGCACCTTGTGTTGTTATAAAAGATATTGCTTGGGAAGATTTCACACAACAAATAACAATCATGATGTAGGTCAGGGGTTCCCAAACTTTTCCATGCCAAGGCCCCCCAAACAGCATTAGCTTCTGGCCGGGGACCCCCTTTGCAAACCCACAAACAATGCTACAAAATATGTAAAGAAACATCAACTTTTAGAATGTTTTCTCTTACTTTTATTCAATAGTCAATAATTGTTATATTTGTTTAGCATAAGAATATTATTAACTAACATGTTTTCAACACAAATACTTTCGCACTGAACAATAAACTGTATAACCTCCTGTAGTACCTGATTCAACTCGTTATCCATCCTTTTTGCGACCAGTGTCTCGGGATGGAGCATGCAGTGTGTGGCCACTACATGCAGGGCCTTCTGCTTAATGAGAGCGGTCACTCCACTGATCTTCTCAGTCATTGCCGCGGCTCTGTCCGAACACACCCCCACTCAACGGGTCCAGTCCAATCCGTTAGACTCGATGTAATCGTCCAAAACTTGAAAAATGTCTTTCCCAGTAGTTCTTTTTTCAAGTGCTTTACAAAATAGTATTTCCTCCACAAATCTGTCCTGTGAAATAAATCTGATGTACACAAGCAGTTGGGCCTCATTGGCTAAATCTGTGCTCTCATCCAGCTGAAGTGCGAAGTATTCGCTGGCTCTCACCTGCTCCAACAGCTGAGCAGATACGTCTTGAGCCATGTCACCAATCCGTCGGCTCACGGTGTTATCAGAGAGTGGGACAGCATCGATTTTTTGGCAGCATCCTCACCAAGCAATTCTCGGACAATGTCTTTGGTGGCTGGTAAAATCAAATCTTCTCCGATTGAGTGAGGTTTTTTAGCACGAGCAATGTGGTACGAGGCTAAAAATGATGCCTTCAGGGCCCGCTCGGGGACAGTAGCTTGCTGGGTGAATGCAGCAGATTGTCTGACCAAATGCTCTTCTTTGCGTCTGAAGAAATCTACTGACGCTGAAGTTTCGAAGGTTTTAAGCACTCGTTTGACAGGGTCTCCAGACAGAGGACGCATTTCAGGCAATCATGGCCATTTTTCTGTATGGCTGTAAAGACATACTTAATGTATGCTGCCTCATATTTTCGGATTTTAGTTGGCCAGGATTTCTTAGTTTTTTTCGCAGCAGTGTCCTCCACAGCAGGGCTGTTGGTTTGTTCCTTCAGTCTCTTCTTCAAAAACCTGTCCATTTTGCGCTAGCATTACGCTAGTTTGAGGAGCAAAGCAGCTTGATAAATGGCGCAAACCGTAACGTCACAGGCAATCGGAGAGATGAGCATGGCAAACAACGTTTCGATATGATGTATTATTATTAATAATTCATCTCATCTCATCTCATTATCTCTAGCCGCTTTATCCTTCTACAGGGTCGCAGGCAAGCTGGAGCCTATCCCAGCTGACTATGGGCGAAAGGCGGGGTACACCCTGGACAAGTCGCCAGGTCATCACAGGGCCGACACATAGACACAGACAACCATTCACACTCACATTCACACCTACGGTCAATTTTAGAGTCACCAGTCAACCTAACCTGCATGTCTTTGGACTGTGGGGGAAACCGGAGCACCCGGAGGAAACCCACACGGACACGGGGAGAACATGCAAACTCCACACAGAAAGGCCCTCGCCGGCCCCGGGGCTCGAACCCAGGACCTTCTTGCTGTGAGGCGACAGCGCTAACCACTACACCACCGTGCCGCCCATTATTAATAATTATATTTTATAATAATGATTAAAAAACTAATTACAATATATTTAATAATTATTATTTTTAAAAAGTATATATTTTTTTCGCAATTTTTTTGTTATCGTCCCTCCAACATTCTGAGGCCCCCCTAGCGCCCTCTGGCGGCCCCCCAGGGGGCTGTGGCCCCGACTTTGAAAACCACTGATATAGGTGAAAGAGCTTCCTAAAATTCTCAGGGACGACATTATTAAACACTCGAGTGGAGAAACCTATAGCTTTGTTAAAGATTTCACAACACACTCCCAGACAAATGAGAAGGACTGTAAAAAAAAAGAAGTCAACAGTCACTCAAAAACAGTGACAAGATGAACAACAGTCACAGTAAGAACAATAAGTAATGAACTGCACTGCAATCATCTCCATATCTAACTCCACACAAATATCCTCTGCTAAAAAGCACAAACAGACGTGCCGTTAGAGGGGGAAAGTTAGGATGATTCTAAGGGCCTAGCATTGACAGAGGGCCCTCAGAGGACAATATTAATATTATTATCGTGTAAGTTAAATTAATAAAAATAATTTTAATAATTTTGTCTCTTAAAATGAGCAAATACAACAACCTTCTGGTTTGGGTTTCCATTTTCCGCAAAATTATTAGAATAGATAGTTTTTATATTTCACCCTTCTCTCTATTCATTACATGGTACAGTCTTGTGTAGGTGGAGCCAGAGCATGACACCATGTTATGTTTGTTGCTTTCCAATCCAGCACGAACGTTAGCTGCACGCGGTAGAAACAGAATTGATGGTAAACTAGAAAAGCACTCGGAGAGTGCAGACCTCCACCAAGAATCCTTTTTAAAAAATCCGGGATCCAGAAGGTGATCCGGCTCACTACCAAAATTTAATGGATTGTTACTTGTGCCCAGTCACACCTCTGGAAAAAATTTCAGAGCAATCCGTTCATTATTTTTTCCATAATGTTGCTAACAGACAAACCAACAAACAAACAAACCAACGCTACTGAAAACATAACCTCCTTGGCGGAGGTAATTAACACCACCATGAAGAAGTTGGGCTGCCAGAAACGTAAAGAGAGGCAGCAAAAAGCTGAGAGAGAGAAAAAGGGCTGGCAGGTAGTACGTAACTCTTTTTTTTTTTCAGAAGAAAGGTAGTGTATACATTTATTCACTGACCTTCCTTTAGTGGCTATTAACCTAACATACTAACATTAATACTACAGAAGATTATTATTATGGCTTAACCACTGTTCAGATGATCAAGCTAACAACTTCATTTACAAGGCAGTGTCGTTTTACTTAAATATTTCATAGGTTACCTTTATTGCCACTGAAAATGAGATGAGTAATGAATGTAATTTTGGTCTGCAAAGAGCTCAGTGAATTTGTAGGTCCACTATACAGCTAGTGCACCACCTAGGTTAAGATGCATGCTAATAACTAGCTTGTTCGAATGAATGAGGTCTGCCCTCAGCATGCACAGATGCAGCGTCAGGATTAGGAAACCCTGCCTCAACCCCCCTCCCAGTTGAAACAGAAGGAGTTGAGCAGTATTTTGTTGATAATGTATTTACAGAGCAATCTGTGAATAAAGGGCTTTGGGTTAAGGCTCATGCAGACCGGTTTTTAGTATTTATGCTGCATTAACCATCTGATCAGCTAGCTATAGCAAGCAAGTACAATTTTACCTGATAACGTTCATATAGACATTTCAAAAATGAAATGGACAACTGGCATATGAAATGGACAAAAACTGGCTAAAAAGATTGTTAGATAGCTTGACTTAAGATGTAAAGGGGATAATGCCATTGCCACTTTTAACATCACCCTTTTAAGATATTGGTTTCCCTTTATGATCAACTAATGTTACTAAACAAGCATGCAGCTCATTCTACCCAAATGTTAGTAATATATACACACAGTTCTCACAACACACTGTGTTCGTACGATTATATGACAGATGCTGAATTATGCACAACAAAGCCCATAAGTCACTTTAAAACTGTATGTCGAGTATGTACAGTGGTTATCTAGCTCATTTGGGGCTGTTGAACATTGAGATACTAAATATTTGAGGTTGAGGGATTTATCCTCTGCCATTTGACCTCTTTGTATATTTAGATGTTTTGCCATTGTTCACGCTTATATTTCTTGTTATTGTTCAAGTCTTTATTTAATAAGTTGATGAATGTTGAGTTTTTCTCACTGGATTGCTGATTACTGTATTTGCTGTGTTTTCTATTAAATTGGCACAGACAAAAAAAAAACACTCAGTGGATTTCTTGCAGTGCACCATGTAATCATCTTGTCAATTAAATAGTTAATCAGCCTAGAAATTTAACTGTATATAATGAGTCAGTACATGAAGGAGACATAAGGATGAATTTGGAAGTCTGTTTGCGACAGCATGGCCAGTCTACATTAAAGTGCATATCACGGGTAAATTCGGGAGCAAGATCAATGTATTTCTCCTATTTTATATTAAACTTTGGTCAAATATCTGTCACATTTTGCATTTTGTGCAATTTTTTACCTTGCGCAATACCAGAAAAATTCAGCTGAAATCAAGCCATTTGAGGCGAATTGGTCCGCCTCTGAAAAAACTTGGCATTTGGATTTCCCGGCAAACATTGATTTTCGTGACGTCACGTGCAGGAAGCCTCCTTCTGAATCCTACATCAGCGCTGGTTTGTTTATGAGAAAACGACCTGGTGGTTTTCTGCAAATTTCTTCAACATTATCACGTAATTATTAAAATGGTTAACAGATGTATCGTAGGAGGGTGTAGCAACACCAATCTTGATGGGATTAGTACTCATCGTTTTCCAAAAGACTGGACAGTGAGAGAGAAATGGGAGCGCTTTGTGTGAGGCACCCGGAAAAATTGGCTACATGCTACAGACAACAGCATTATTTGTGGTGCTCACTTCACAAGGCCCGACAACTTTGAGAACTAACTTGGGTTCTCCTGTTTCCATTTCTTGAGATTCTTCTTCGTCTTCCTGGCTTGGGGCTGTTTGCTGATCACGCTGAGGAGGCTCAAACCGGTACGGCCGCAGCCCTTCCACCGCTGTAGTATTTACATCCCCGGTGTTGTCTCCGTCGTCTTCACTACTTGAATCATCATCAAATCCAAACAGATGAAGCCCCAATTCTGACATCTCATTATATTCTTCATCCAAAGGTGAAGTAACATTGCACTCAGGTATCAATTCCATATTTCAATGCAAAATTGCTAGCTGCTAAACTTGGTCTACACAGACTGTGCACTGAAACCGGGCAAGCTCTCGCAGCCTGCTGGCACTTCCACAGGTGACATCACAAATCTGGCTCCAGACTCCCTTGGGATTTTTCCAGACGCGTTTTGTTATTTTATTTTTTTCTGATGTAGACAGATGGCCTTGTGCAAAATGACCCTTCTGGATGAGTGTGTAAAGGGACATACCTTCATATAAAAAAAAAACGAAATTGGTCCAGGATATGCGCTTTAAGTTTATGCTTATCTGCTAGCTACAGTCTGGGTCAGGCTCCAACTAAATACTGACACCTAGTGGTGAAAAGTAATATCAGGGTATGGACCCTTTTCACGTGACGTCACGACAAACGCGGCCGCCATTTTGGACGTGTACTACCAGTAGTTTACCACAGCCAGCATTGAGGAACGGCAGCAAAGAAAGTGTTTATTTTCAGCAAGACTTCCATCATGCCACTATATTATTGTGCACCTGGATGTAGTAACCATCAACAAACAAGGCAAGGGTTATCATTTTATCGGATCCCGGTAGATGCTGACCGACGGAGAAGATGGATAGCGGCACACCAACGCTTGTGCAGTGACCACTTTGTTGGAGGTAAGACGAATAAAATTAGCCAGAAAAGGCATTACATTGCTGTTAACATTCTGTGGCGGCGAGTGTGTAACCAAATAGGCTAAAATAACCCATTGTAACCTCTTTGTTCTTCTGTAGTAGCTATTAGCTAACGACATTAGCTAGCGTTGTGTTCCTTTGCTGTTGGTAGACTGTAGGACAGATCAGAGGCAGTGTCCTACAAACAGCGCTTAATTTGAGGGGGAGCAAGCCGGAGCGCGCTCCGGAACCTCGGGCGTTGGCTCCGGCAGCTATTTACCCTGGATCCGGTGATCCGACACCTCTTTTGACTATGTAACAAAAAAAACAACCAAATAATTAAATAAAAAAATGCAAGTTTATTTAGTGTTAATGTCTGATTTTGATATCTGTCTTGTTGGTGATTTCTCTCATGAAACGACATCCGCAAAATATCTGCAGATGAACTTAATTTGCAGTGTTATTACAAAACATGCCCAGAAGCGCAGCGCCGCGCCCCCCCTCTTTTTTTCCGCACCGGAGCCGCTCATCCTCTGCGCTCCGGGACCTCCCACTTTACAAATTAAGCACTGCCTACAAATAATGCCGCTTTTCCACTACCAACGCGGCTGAGTTGGGCTGAGCCGTGCCGTGCTGAGTCGGGCTGAGTCGAGCTGAGCGGGGCTATTGAAGTTGCATTTCGACTACAACCGCGCTGAACCGTGCTGGCTGGAAGTGGGTGGACACACTGGGTGGAGTTAGCGAAAGTGGGTGGACGTCACGCAATGTCGTTAAGCGGTGCAAACAGTGACATCAGTGACCTTTTAAGCGGTAGTCTCACGACCCGAATAGTAAACAATAAACATGGAGTCGTTAGTGTTGCTGGTCTTGGTGCTGTGGCTTGTTGTCACCGACAACGCCAACAGATACTGGCAAGAGCGTATAGATGAGGCGAGGCGCATAAGGCTTCAGAAATTCTCGTAATTCGTAATTCTTCTTCTTCCAGGTTTGCGGTGTTTACAGATCCCAGCGTGCTCGCGGGGCGTGTGTGGGCATGTGAGGACACTCCTCCCCACCAATCAGTGCACAGGGGAGTGTCTGCTCACGCCCCCAGCCTCACTCAGCTTGGTTTGGCTCGCTTCAGCCCTACTCCAAAACCGTGCGAGTTTTGGGTGCTAAGCAGGGCTGAAGCGAGCTGAGTCGTGCTGTTTTGAGATAGTCGAAACGCGAGCCGTGTCGGGCTGAAGTGAGCTGAAGCGAGCTGAAGTGAGCTGAAAAAGGGTAGTGGAAAAGGGCCATAAGTGTTCAAAATAAGAGGAACATGTATTTGTCTCTTAAATCCAGGCTGTTCCCTGTAATCTGTAACAACGGTTGGAGAAAGTAATGGCAAATAGTGAGTGCACAAACCATAGAAGGTAAACTGTACACAGCGCCAGGGCAGTGTGATGGTATGTCTACTTTTAGATTGTGTTAGCTTATCAATGAACACACTCGTCACTCGATGAGTTTCACGTCTTTACGACGGATACTTAAATGTGTGTTAGGTATTATTGTTGCAGTCTAAGCAGTCATTGTAGCAGCTAGATGAGTGAGAACCGAAAGGGTCTGTGCCATAAACCGTTATTTCTGTATGGCGTTGCTAATGTGCCGTTACTGTTGTTATTTCTCCCTCTGCTCGCCCTGTAAATGCCCTACGTCGCTGGATAGCGAAGGTGTTTTCTGCATCTTGCTCCTTTTTCTTGTATGTTCTCCGTTTGTCGCCTTCCTCGCATTCAAACCAATTCGAGCCGAAGTCCGCTACATGTCCAAAATGGTGGTCGCGTTTACGAAGGTCACGTGACTGAAAAGGGTCTATAAACAAGGTCTGTGTCTTCTGTGATCAATTCAGTAGAGGTGTTCAGATCCAGTGGGTCATGACTGGTGTTTGACAAACTCAGACTTTTGAATTCATGTGTGCTTTTTGTTAGAAAATTACACTAATAACACTTCCTCTGGATAAATTAAGGGTCAGGGGGGGTTTTTTGTTTGTTTTGTTGTTTTTGTTTGTTTTTTGGGGGTGGGCAATATTATATTCTTTCAGAGGGCCCAAAATTTCTAGCAGCGCCCCTAAGCACAGATGAACATGGGCCAAAAAATAAAAAATTTGAACTCTGGCAATAATTCAGCTCATCATGTTTGGAGAAAGAAGGATTGTGTATATACTGTAAGCCCAATACACCATATTTGAAGCTGTAATTGGTAAGAAAATTTGCAGCCAATTATGAAATGTTGGTCATTTCCCTTATCAGTTTCCTTTTATTATCATATTTTGTTTATGTTCATGAATACATGCTTTTTTGCTCATATTTATAATTACAAAGACAAAAGACATGATGCAAGCATATGCACTAGAAGTATATTAAATAACAAAAACAAAGGTGTCTTAATACATATTTTCCCTAACTGTATCTAAATCTACAGGTAATACCATAGTGGCATTACAGTCAGGGGGAATATACAGTGGTGCTTGAAGGTTTGTGAACCCTTTAGAATTTTCTATATTTCTGCATAAATATGACCTAAAACATCATCAGATTTTCACACAAGTCCTAAAAGTAGATAAAGAGAACCCAGTTAAACAAACGAGACAAAACTATTATACTTGGTCATTTATTTATTGAGGAAAATGATCCAATATTGCATATCTGTGAGTGGCAAAAGTATGTGAACCTCTAGGATTAGCAGTTAATTTGAAGGTGAAATTAGAGTCAGGTGTTTTCAATCAATGGGATGACAATCAGGTGTGAGTGGGCACCTTGTTTTATTTAAAGAACAGGGATCTATCAAAGTCTGATCTTCACAACACATGTTTGTGGAAGTGTATCATGGCACAAACGAAGGAGATTTCTGAGGACCTCAGAAAAAGTGTTGTTGATGCTCATCAGGCTGGAAAAGGTTACAAAACCATCTCTAAAGAGTTTGGATGCCATCAATCCACAGTCAGACAGATTGTGTACAAATGGAGGAAATTCAGGACCATTGTTACCCTCCCCAGGAGTGGTCGACCAACAAAAATCACTCCAAGAGCAAGATGTGTAATAGTTGGCGAGGTCACAAAAGACCCCAGAGTAAATTCTAAGCAACTGAAGGCCTCTCTCACATTGGCTAATGTTAATGTTCATGAATCCACCATCAGGAGAACGCTGAACAACAACGGTGTGCATGGCAGGGTTGCAAGGAGAAAGCCACTGCTCTCCAAAAAGAACATTGCTGCTCGTCTGCAGTTTGCTAAAGGTCATGTGGACAAGCCAGAAGGCTATTGGAAAAATGTTTTGTGGACGTATGAGACCAAAATAGAACTGTTTGGTTTAAATGAGAAGCATTATGTTTGGAGAAAGGAAAACATTGCATTCCAGCATAAGAACCTTATCCCATCTGTGAAACATGGTGGTGGTAGTATCATGGTTTGGGCCTGTTTTGCTGCATCTGGGCCAGGACGGCTTGCCATCATTGATGGAACAATGAATTCTGAATTATACCAGCGAATTCTAAAGGAATATGTCAGGACATCTGTCCATGAACTGAATCTCAAGAGAAGGTGGGTCATGCAGCAAGACAATGACTCTAAGTACACAAGTCTCATCTCATTATCTCTAGCCGCTTTATCCTGTTCTACAGGGTCGCAGGCAAGCTGGAGCCTATCCCAGCTGACTACAGGCGAAAGGCGGGGTACACCCTGGACAAGTCGCCAGGTCATCACAGGGCTGACACACAGACACAGACAACCATTCACACTCACATTCACACCTACGGTCAATTTAGAGTCACCAGTTAACCTAACCTGCATGTCTTTGGACTGTGGGGGAAACCGGAGCACCCGGAGGAAACCCACGCGGACACGGGGAGAACATGCAAACTCCGCACAGAAAGGCCCTCGCCGGCCCCGGGGCTCGAACCCAGGACCTTCTTGCTGTGAGGCGACAGCGCTAACCACTACACCACCGTGCCGCCCCCGGAAACATTTAGTTGCAGTTATTGCTGCACAAGGGGGTCACACCAGATACTAAAAGCAAAGGTTCGCATACTTTTGCCACTCACAAATATGTAATATTGGATCATTTTCCTCAATAAATAAATGATCAAGTATAATATTTTTGTCTCGTTTGTTTAACTGGCTTCTCTTTATCTACTTTTAGGACTTGTGTGCAAATCTGATGATGTTTTAGGTCATATTTATGCAGAAATATAGAAAATTCTAAAGGGTTCACAAACTTTCAAGCACCACTGTATGAAATCCACAACAATCAGAAACCAGCAGGGCAAATCCAAAGAACAGCTAAACTCGACATGGGGAGGGAGAAGAGAAGAAAGGGTAAAGCAAGACATACACAATGGCAATATCATTAACATTTCACAATGATGATGAGTATGAATGAGCTTGATAGTCTGTGAACAGGAAATGGCAATGACAACTGAATAAGCATCTTAGAATTCAAGGCAAGGGGCCCTCTGGTGGTGTGGTGGTGAATTGTCTTTGAAAGACGTGACCAGTGTTTTTATCAATCAAAAATGTAAATATCTTCATAATATGTAATGAACACAGATGTATTTATGTACCGCCACACACACAAACACTTTGTTTATTACAGTTCACAACATACCAGAATGTTTTCCAACACAACATTCATTTTTAATCACAGGGCTCGTCTTTCTTTGAAGTGTAAAGCATTTCCATCCAGCTGTAATATTTAAACTGCTTCCTGACAGCAGCAGATTTTGGGAGCTCTATGGTTTTAATAATCTGTGTAGTGCTGGCTTTCTACTCTTCTCTACTGTCTAACTCCATTAGATGGCGAGACTCCTTGATCCCACTTTTATACTTCCAGTTATTTTAGCCTGACCAGAGCAGTGTGTGCATGTGTTTTGGAGAAAAGACTTAAGGGAAGATTTGTGTTTGTATAGACTTTGAGTGCCAAAATAGCTAGCTTTAGTGAACTTCTGCTACCCATATTGTTGACTGTACCTTGAAGTAACTCATTTTCAGAACTCTTTACACCATAAACCTTGTCCAGTGATATACAGTGGGGCAAAAAAGTATTTAGTCAGTGTAACTTTCCCTAAGCGTGGGTGGAGCACAGAGGACGGCAGGACAGAGATCAGGTTCACAATAAGGCTTTATTGCCACACTTTTCAGTGATCAATCTTTCACACGAACAGACACACACAACCAGCATCTAGTTCAGGGATGAGCTCCTCTGCTCTTGCTCTCCCTCTTTAAGTAGGGCACGGTCACTGGGAAGACACACACAAACACAGGTTAATTGATGTCAGGTGTAGCGATTCTGCCACTTACCTTCCCCGACTCCGCCCTCCTGTCACAGACCGGTGCTTGACCACGCCCCCGCTGCCACATACCCCCACCGCCCGACTCAGGCCGGGCGGCTGTCCGGCCTGCAGCCGACTCCCCCCCCCCCCCCCTTGATGGGAGAGGAAGTCCGCCACGACCATCTGCACCCCCGGCCTGTGGACCACCTTGAAATTAAAGGGTTGGAGTGCCAGATACCAACGGGTGATCCGCGCGTTGGCATCCTTCATGCGGTGGAGCCACTGGAGGGGCGCGTGGTCCGAACAGAGGGTGAAAGGGTGCCCCAGCAGGTAGTACCGGAGGGCAAGGACCGCCCACTTGATGGCCAGACACTCTTTCTCTATGGTGCTGTAGCGCCCCTCACGCACCGACAGCTTCCTTCTGATGTACAGGACAGGGCGGTCCTCCCGAAAAAATGCTGAGTTGCATCCAAAGAACACCATACCTACTGTGAAGAATGGGGGTGGAAACATCATGCTTTGGGGCTGTTTTTCTGCAAAGGGACCAGGATGACTGTTCCGTGTAAAGGAAAGAATGAATGGGGCCATGTATCGTGAGATATTTTGAGTGAAAACCTCCTTCCATCAGCAAGGGCATTGAAGATGAAACGTGGCTGGGTCTTTCAGCATGACAATGATCCCAAACACACCGCCCAGGCAACGAAGGAGTGGCTTTGTAAGAAGCATTTCAAGGTCCTGGAGTGGCCTAGCCAGTCTCCAGATCTCAACCCCATAGAAAATCTTTGGAGGGAGTTGAAAGTCCGTGTTGCCCAGCGACAGCCCCAAAACATCACTGCTCTAGAGGAGATCTGCATGGAGGAATGGGCCAAAATACCAGCAACAGTGTGTGAAAACCTTATGAAGACTTACAGAAAACATTTGACCTCTGTCATTGCCAACAAAGGGTATATAACAAAGTATTGAGATGAACTTTTGTTATTGACCAAATACTTATTTTCCACCATAATTTGCAAATAAATTCTTTAAAAATCAGACAATGTGATTTTCTGGATTTTTTTTTTCTCGTTTTGTCTCTCATAGTTGAGGTATACCTATGATGAAAATTACAGGCCTCTCTCATCTTTTTAAGTGGGAGAACTTGCACAATTGGTGACTGACTAAATACTTTTCTGCCCCGCTGTAGCGTCAAGATTGATTGTATGATTTTGGTGTGTGTGTGTGAGTGAGAGAGAGAGAGAGAGAGAGAGAGAGAGAGAGAGAAGCCAGTGATTTTAGCAAAAATAAGCTTATTTGATTTCATCTTCCTTCAAAGAAATAAACAAGTAAACAAGTTTGCAGAGTATTGGCAGAGCACCATTTGTGAAGATAACAGACTCCATCTACATATTGGTACTAACTGTCCAGCCATGTTAGCATTTAGGCTGTGACTGTGACTTTGTCCAGCAGACATGTCCAGCCTATCTTTAGCATGGTCAGGAAGTTGGTGACATAGAAATGGGTGAAGTAGAGGAACATGGAGTGTGTGAATTCCTTGTTCTTAACAAGTTGGCACAGTGAACAGCTGTGTGATAAGTGCTTATTGAAAGTGTTAAAGATGGCAGAGGGAGTGATGCTCCCACTGACAGGGAGCAATGGCCTTAGGGAGGAGTGCTGGTAAAGTCGAGGTGAGGAGGAAGGTGTGTGTGAAAGGTGTGTAGTTGCCTTTGGTGTCTGTGTAGCAGTGAGGTGCAGGGCACTTCAAGGCTGTCTCAGTGGAAGCAGAGGAGAGTGACAGCCTTCTTGCTGCCAGGTAGAGTCTATATTTAGGCAGAAGCAAAGCAGGGAATTGCACTTACCCATGGTGTGAGCCTCATTATTTTTGTGTGTGCATGAAGAACAGCATTCAAAGTAAGTGTTCATATTTCACATTAGTAATGTGTGTTTGCATGGGGAGGGGAGGCTAAGGTCCGCAGTGTAACTGGTATGTGTCAGTATGATCAATGCTAACCTTAGAGCGGGCAGCACGGTGGTGCAGTGATTAGCACTGTCGCCTCACAGCAAGAAGGTTCAGGGTTTGAACCTCATGGCTGATGGTGGCCTTTCTGTGTGGAGCTTGCATGTTCTCCCCGTGTCTGCATGGGTTTCCTCCATCGTCCAAAGACATGCAGTTGGCTACTCTAAATTGCCCATAGGTGTGTGTGTGTGTGTGTGTGTGTGTGTGTGTGTGGTTGAGAGGAGAAAACCTCTATAATAATCCAGTAGAAGGCAACAGGAAACTACTGTAATTCTTCCCTAGAGAATTTAATGGTTAGAAGAAAAGCCATCAGAGCAGCCATGTCATTTATCATGCTGTACATTATGAAGCACAAAATACAACAAAGGAGACCCCGAACTGCTGAGCAACTGAAATTGTATGTCAGGCAAGAATGGGACAACATTTCTCTTTGAAAACTACAGCAATTGGTCTCCTCAGTTCCCAAACATTTACAGATCGTTGTTAAAAGTAGAGGTGATACAACACAGTGGTAAACATGCCCCTGTCCCTACTTTTTTGAAACGTGTTGCTGACATCAAATTCAAAATGAGCATATATTTTTCAAAAAACAATAAAATTTCTCAGTTTCAAAATTTGATATGTTGTCTTTGTACTATTTTCAGTGAAATACAGGGTTTCCATGATTTGCAAATCATCATATTCTGT